>NC_056747.1:178293712-178366212 GCF_019279795.1 Protopterus annectens | reverse complement strand
TTAGGTTAGGAAAGCTAATACAGACCAGTAAGATGAAAGAAGGCATTGCATTATGTGTAGTGGTAGTGATGATGTGGTAGGTTGTGTCACAGTTTACAATGACTGAGTTAATCAGGTGGATCAGGTATATGGGAAGTAAGGATACTATGTAGTTGGAGATACCAGTTTACGTGACATGTCCGTTAGAGGGACAGCTGCATTCCAACAGTTTTACTAAGTATTTTTGAACTGTGGCCTGAATAGGAAGTACTTTGTGTGATCAGTTATATCAGAAGGATGTGACGGCCATAGTTCTGGGGTCAGCTTAGAGAATCAATGGCTAGTAGAGTGCAGTTTGAGAGGAGTCTGCATGGAGGGACCAGTTCTGGCTTGGCTTTTTAACACGGAAGTAAACTATATAATATTAAGGGAGGAATACAGGTATACGCAGATCTCACTCCCTTACCGGTGTGTTAGACATGTACAAAGTTTGCCCAACCATGTTACTTTTAACAAATATGACAAATGGACATTAGGGCAACACTCTTCAGGAATCTAAATGTTGCTCCTTTTTAGATTATGTATATATTAGTTAAGGTAAATACCAAATGGATATTTCTGACGATTGCCAGACCCTAGCTTGTTAACATCTAGAATCAGTAGTCACAAGTTTCAGAGGTTTGAGGCATGACTCAGAAGGATGTATTGTACAGAAACAAATACAAGACAAATAGTAAGCAAGTGCAATAACTATGGCACTACAGCTGGTAGTAAAACCACAGAATAAGAGAAATGGCTAGTGGGAAATACACAAATCAGGGCAAATGCCTTGGAATCAGTCTAATGCTGAGATTATAGAACAGATAAGTACAAATGGCAAAGTGAGAGAAAGTTATCAGCAGTGCAGGGAGTAGAATCATCATGTTTGTTAATGGGAACATAGCATGTTAAGGAATGTGAAAGGGCAGAATGGATACAGACTCTCCTTCTGCCATCAGGCACATTGATGTGCCCAGTGCAGAGTGCAGCGAACAGAATGTGATAAGGGATGAACTTGTTTACTATGCTACTGAAGTAGACTTAATTTTAATCTATTTCTGCTTATTCAAAACTTTTTGGCAAAATTGTACTTTGCATATATATTTTGTAAATAATGTCCACAGTGCTCTCCCTTAATTGTATTATTTCAGTGTATGTATACAACTAACATATATGTAATACATATTGGCTAAATGCTCATGCTGGATTGCAAATTCAGCTTGTATTGTTTGTTATGATTATTTTTGTTTACTCTGTCTCTTGGGTTTGATCTTGCTTGAAAAGGGTCTAGGTAACAGTTCACTTAACTGGTTAACAAATGCATTGAATAAACCATATGCAGGAGAGTGAGACAGGAAAGCCATTTAAAAGAATGTGAACCCTACTCAAATAGGTACTTAGTTGAAAAGGGTTCATAGTTTTATAGGTATAGATCAAAGTTCCTATGTACAAGACAACTGGTGCCTGGGTATACAGGAGAAGATTTTAGAGTCTGAAGGAAAATGTTGAATTTATTGAGACTGATTCATAATGATTGATTTATTGCCTTATTCCATGTGCAGTCTCACAAGGCACTTCCCTTTTCCCTGTGATCATGGTTGCTTTATTGCCTTATTCCATATGCAGTCTCACAAGGCACTTCCCTTTTCCCTGTGATCATGGTTGCTTCCTGTGACCATGACTGCTTTATTGCCTTATTCCATATGCAGTCTCTCAAGGCACTTCAGTTTTCCCTGTGATCATGGTTGCTTTATTGCCTTATTCCATATGCAGTCTCACAAGGCACTTCCCTTTTCCCTGTGATCATGATTGCTTCCTGTGATCATGACTGCTTTATTGCCTTATTGCATGTGCAGTCTCACAAGGCACTTCCCTTTTTCCTGTGATCATGATTGCTTTATTGCCTTATTGCATGTGCAGTCTCACAAGGCACTTCCCTTTTTCCTGTGATCATGACTGCTTTATTGCCTTATTCCATGTGCAGTCTCACAAGGCACTTCCCTTTTCCCTGTGATCATGATTGCTTCCTGTGATCATGACTGCTTTATTGCCTTATTGCATGTGCAGTCTCACAAGGCACTTCCCTTTTTCCTGTGATCATGACTGCTTTATTGCCTTCTTCCATGTGCAGTCTCACAAGGCACTTCCCTTTTCCCTGTGATCATGATTGCTTCCTGTGATCATGACTGCTTTATTGCCTTATTGCATGTGCAGTCTCACAAGGCACTTCCCTTTTCCCTGTGATCATGATTGCTTCCTGTGATCATGACTGCTTTATTGCCTTATTCCATGTGCAGTCTCACAAGGCACTTCCCTTTTTCCTGTGATCATGACTGCTTTATTGCCTTATTCCATGTGCAGTCTCACAAGGCACTTCCCTTTTTCCTGTGATCATGACTGCTTTATTGCCTTATTCCATGTGCAGTCTCACAAGGCACTTCCCTTTTTCCTGTGATCATGACTGCTTTATTGCCTTATTCCATGTGCAGTCTCACAAGGCACTTCCCTTTTTCCTGTGATCATGACTGCTTTATTGCCTTATTCCATGTGCAGTCTCACAAGGCACTTCCCTTTTCTCTGTGATTAGACTTTGTGATGCAGTGGTCCCTCTGCAGGACTGCACATGCTGCCTCTCTGTCACTTGGCTTTAGGTCCCCAGGACCCATTCAGTTCCTTACAGAATTCAGAACCTAAGCAGGAAGTGTACATCTTGGTCTCATTCCCATAAGACATGTTCTTAATGTTTCCTATGGCAACTTAAAATACCTTTATTCTCATCCTTAAAGTATACGCTACCCTTCTACCCACTTTACCTCACCAAAAGAGTATTTTTTTTTCATTTTCAAAAACTGCCATTGCTCTAACCCTCCGTGAAAGCTCTAATGCATACCAACTTCCCCTGTTACTTTGATCCACACTACTATCCTATTCTATTAACTGCAATATAAAAAATGGTTTAAATTCTTTATGGTTTCTGATTTGGATCCTACATAAAAAATGTTGTTTAACTAAGTACTTTTGCTGCTACATAGTTGTTTGACATATACCATTACTTCTTATACTGTTGCATAAAATAATAATATTAATTGTAAAAACTGGAGCTTTTCTCCCTGGGCCTCTGCTGAAAAAGGGCTTCGGCTCAGTCAGACATTCCTGGTCAACAAATGTAAAATAAAATAAACAAAAATAAATAAACACTGACATGTGTAACACTGACAGCATAACACTACATTCACTCCTAACTTATTATAGTTATTATGAGCTAATGGCAGCTGAATGCAGTTTGGAATATGTTAGAATTGAATGTCACAGTACAGTGGTACAAAAGTAAACCATAAGACAAAGGACAGACTGACATACAAAATTAAATTAGTATGGCAGCCCCAACAAGACATTTTAGGGTATGACAATAAAATGATACTAATCACTTAGAGTAATGCAGATGGTTAGTATTCCATAAAGAATTGTGATAAATGAATATATTTGTTTTAACTTCTAAATGGAAGCTGTTTTCGAACCGAATCATTGCTAAGCAGGAGTGATACAGTACAATACACCACACAAGTATACAGAATGTAGGATTTTCTTTATCAAAATGCATTGTTTTTGAGGTTAGTTTTATTCTTCAGTTGAACAGCAAATTGTCAGATTTTTATCGTCAAAACATTAAAAGTCATAAAATTAGAAAAATTCACAGAAACATACAAAAAAGTATGTACAGCATGATGTTATGTTCATATGCTTAGGAGAATTAAAGAAATCCTTTTATTAGTTAACACCATACGATATTTTAATCATACCCTCATTCCTTTGGCAATGTACCCACAATATGCCTACACTCCCAACACTTCACCATCCAACAAAACCAGACTGTTTCACCTATGCAACAGTCAACACTAGCATACAGCACTTTCAAAAGGCTAATGCTGCAGTGAGAATAATGGACATTTAAGTATTCTTTGTCCTGCTCAGAAGCAGCAACTCAGGTAGAGAGGTGCCTCTAGACTCTGTTCCCACTCCAGAAAGTTATTTAGAAACATAGTGGGAACATGCACAATACATGAAACCTGAGATGCCTTCCTTTCATACAAGCAAAGAACCTAAAGAGGCCATTCCTGAAATGTATTGTAGCATGTAAGAGAATGGCCTACCTTGATGATACATATAGAGGAGATCATCCTTTCAACACTTGATATACCAGTTGCTTTACAAACAGAAGAGCAGGAAGTTACAGAAGCAGATGATCTTGAGGCCGTTGTTCTAGCAGAGAACACTGCTTTGGCTTATATAACAGAACAGTGTACGGCAATGATTGCTGAAGATGAGAGAACCCTGTTTACTCTCATTACATCAAGAACATGGTTTCTTGGTCAGGAGGAATATTCAGGTAAATTTTATATAGTTTTATGACTGAGATTACAGGAGAACTTGACCAGTGCGTAGCTTTAGGTATAGTCCCAGGACTTAGCAAGGCCTTTGACTTGGTTCTGCAAAAATGTCTGTTAGGAAAAACTGGATAATTTGGATTGCAGCATCTGGATTTCTATATGGTTAAATGGTAGGACACAGGGACTTATGGTGAAAGAGACAATATCAGGAATATGTGACCACTGGAGTACTGCAGGGGTCAATCCTGGGGTCCAGTATTCTGTACCATGTTCACTTCATACATATCTACTGGAAGAGAGAACAGGCTCTTTACTGATGGCACAAAGTTGGGTGCAACAGTAGAGGGTGTGGGAGAGTCTCAGTAGAATTTGGTTCACTGCAGAAAAATATAAATGACTGTATCTGGGCAATAGCTACTCTGGTGTAAACTCCCATGTGGATGAGTGGAACTGGTGGCAACACAGCAGGTAAAGAATTTAGGGTGGTGATCACCCACTTTTTAAAAAGGCCGAGAAAAGCTAAGTTTCCTCCTTGTATTCTCTCCACCTTCTATAGAGGTGCAGTAGAGAGCATCCTCACCGGCAAGTTCACAGTGTGGTTCTCCACCATCTATAGAAGTACAATAGAGAGCATCCTCACCGGCAAGTTCACAGTGTGGTTATCCACCTTCTATAGAGGTGCAATAGAGAGTATCCTCACCGGCAAGTTCACAGTGTGGTTCTCCACCTTCTATAGAGGTGTAATAGACAAGTTCACAGTGTGGTTCTCCACCTTCTATAGAGATGTAATAGAGAGCGTCCTCACCGGCAAGTTCACAGTGTAGTTCTCCACCTTCTATAGAGGTGCAGTAGAGAGCATCCTCACCGGCAAGTTTACAGTGTGGTTCTCCACCTTCTATAGAGGTGCAATAGAGAGTATCCTCACCGGCAAGTTCACAGTGTGGTTCTCCACCTTCTATAGAAGGACAATAGAGAGCATCCTCACTGGCAAGTTCACAGTGTGGTTCTCCACCTTCTATAGAGGTGTAATAGAGAGCATCCTCACCGGCAAGTTCACAGTGTGGCTCTCCACCTCCTGTAGAGGTGCAGTAGACAGCATCCTCACTGGCAAGTTCACAGTGTATTTTGGAAGCTGCACAGTTATAGAAAGGAAAGTGCTACAAAGAGTGGTGAGGGTTGCAGAGAAGTTAACAGGTTCCAGTCTTCCATCAATACAACAACTTTATTCTGCAAGAGGCATCTAAAAGGCCACCAAAATAATACAAGACACCATACATGCTGCCCATGGACTACTTAAGTATCTGGCATTGGGCAGGAAATATCACAATATCTGCTGCAGGACTACAAGATTCAATAACAGTTTCTACCCTACAGTGATTAGACTTCTGAACTCAGGCACTAGTCCCAGGGGTCTGGACACATAATAAGTAATTTTTTATTTATTTGTGCAATATATACCTACATATATTTCAAGTAAGGGAAATATCTATTTATTTTATCCATAGTCAGTATTATTTAACCTACTCAAATGCAATATTAGACAAATAACCTTGGCACTGTTCAATCTGTAGTGTGTTTTGTACTACTTTAAATAGGGTAGTTAATTTAACTCAGGGGAGGGTATTCTTTTCATATATGAGTGTTGGTAAATGTATCTGCTCTTTCTTGTGTGTATTGGGAGTAATATTGTATTTGTTAGTTATGTTTTTTCCTCTACTTGTATGTGTTGATTCATTTTCCTTTGTAATCTCTAGAACTGAGGTGATGCACGAAATTTTGTTTAGGGTACATGTGTGTAGTTTTAAACCACAATAAAGTTTACTTTGACTTTGACTCTGACTTTGACCCTCAAATGGATCACCAAGAGCACAGTGAGATGGCAAATAGTATAGTGGATGCATTCTTAGGGCAATAGAATCCATAAACAAAGAGATAATGTTTCTGCTATACTAGGTCCTTGTCGGGCCACACCTTGTATATTATGTGCAGCTGTGGAGGCCATGCAAGAAGAGGAATAACAGACCAGGCATTAGAGAGACTCTCTTATGAAATCAGACCAGACAGGGTGGAGATGATATGGGTGCAGAATATCATATTAGGGAGATGGGACTGAACAGGAATGGCAGAGGGTAAAGGAGGGAGGTACAAGCAGAAGATTATTTGGACTAATGACTCCTTGTAGGAGTGAAAGTACATTTTCATGGAGAGACCTGTGGAGTCATGGCATAGACTACTGGTGCTGAGGGGAATCCATGGAGGTATTCAAAAAGACATGGGACAGTTAGAGAAACATGAAAGAGATAATAGGATAAAAAGGGAGGTGGAATGATGAATTATGACTATTAAACAACAAATTAAATCAGCTAATTGTCTTATTCTGGCCTCAAATAAAGGTAGTTTATTATCAGTAAAGGAATTATGGGACAAAGCTCACTTCAGTGGGGATGCAAGGGGCATTGGCTCCCATTAACAAAACATTTTCATATTCTATTTCACACTTTGACAGTTGTTCATATGTGGAATAACAAAATGTATGTTTCTCATGTGACATGAACTCTTATTTATTTATTTATTTATTTATTTATTTATTTATTTATTTATTTATCTTCCCGTTACCTTTTTCAGACCACAAACCTGATTTTTTTTTTGCTTCGCATCACTTTGCGGAAACTTACATTATGAAAGTAGAAATATAATAATGTAATCTATTTCAAGAATAATTTGAAGAGTGGGAAGATGATATATATGACTGAAAATCACTAACATTATACGCTGGAAGTTAGAACAGTAAATTGTTTATAAGCTTGCTACATCTCAGTGTTTAGAGTTTGATTCTTCCCACCTCCACTTAAACCCGATCTGTGAAAATGTACTTCCTCTGATTACTTCTGCATGTAGAGCTCTTTATATTTTGAGTTTTCATGTTTTTTTTTTCCATTCCCCATTTGTCAGTTGGTCTGTGTGTATTCAGCTGGCTTTTTTTGGTCTTGTATCTTTCATTCATTATGTTTCTCATGGGCAACAGCCATAAGTGGCAGGGAGAGGACTCATGTTATCTGCTGGACTGAGAGCTTTTCAATTTAAGTGCAGCCTTTTACATCAGTAATGTCAGAGTTTTGACACCTCTCAGGCACAAATACAGGCTTGGATGCACCTATAAGTTCTGCTTCCTGGGACAGTTGTTACTCTCTCAGAGAAAACTTTCCTGCAATTCTTGTAATCTCCAGTAGGAGGCACTGTAGCAGTGCAGATGCCTTCACTATACACCTAAGCACAGAATAAGGTGATCTGCTACTGTTATGTCTCCCTTACACCTAAGCCTCTATTTGGACCAGTGTATCAATTGAATTTGATTCATTCATGTGTTAACTGGGCAAATGAACTTGTCCACATCTGGAAAGTTTTTCAGCTATGACCTGAAACACAAATGTAAATAGAGTGTATAAAGAAAATTGGAAATAAATAAATAAATAAATAAATAATTCACAAGATACTTCTGTCTTGAAGTTTGCTGGTTCCCTTGAGTGATTTGGCAGCTTTGGTTCATGTCGCCTTCTCCTTCCATTTTAGTGCCAAGCGTACTATTCTCCCTTTGGTTTTGCTCACTTTATTGCTGTTTTCTCTACTCTTCTACTGTCTATATCCTTCCAGAGACAGAAAGTACCAGAAATGCAGGCTATAGTTCTTTCAGCTGGTTGACACTGGATTACCAAAGGTTAACAAATAAAGATAACAGGGAAAGTAGGAAATGCATATTTTCAGAGGAAAGTCAAAACCTAAGCAGAAAAGTATAGAACTAAAGAAAACAACAAACAATATTATCTTTAGAAACTGCTAATCATTTTTTCTGCTGTCAACAGAATAGCATTTTATGGCCTTCTAATGGATTGAAAGGATGAACAACGGTTGTTACTATCTAAAACTGAGTCTAAATCCAACTAAGCCAAAATGAAGCCAGCAACCAAAATGGATCCAATAAAAAATATTTAATGTTGAATAAACATCAAAAAAGCTCAGACCAGTTTCGGCTGGCAAAAAAGCACAGCCTTCTTCAGTGACAAAAAACGCAGAGTCAATTGATTCAACTTAAATAGTGTTTAAACAAATCCCATTGGTTCAATTAAAAATATTCATTTAATCCAGGTGAAAAAAGAGCACCTAGTTTAGTAATCCATTTCTTTTCTTTTGTATCTAACATTGAGTGCCATCCTGTTTTATTGAATTTGATACCCTTAACCGCATCAATCACCATAAAAGAAAAATTATTTCATATATTTCAGCAGATAAAGGTGGGGCAGTCGTGGTTATGAACTGGTCGGATTATGACAAGGAGGCCAGGAGACAACTTTCTGACAAACGGTACTATGCTGAAATGTGTTTACATCCTACGCATAGGTTTAAGAAACAGATTGATGAGTTTCTTATTAGTGCTAGAGATACTGGCCTCATAACCACTTCTACATTACAACAACTTACTATTCAGGATCCTATTAATAAATACATTTATTTTCTTCCTAAGATTCATAAAGATCCTGCTCATCCCCCAGGTAGGCCCATTGTTTCTGGTCGAGGTTATCTTACAGAACCATTATCCTTGTTTTTGACTAGACATCTTAAGCCTTTGTAGTCAACTGAATTTTTACACATTATATCTGATGCACAATTGGAACCTGGTTGGCTGATGTGTACACTTGATGTTAGTTCCTGTAATATTCCACATCAGGTTGGGCTTGAAGCGTTAACTCACTGGCTTAATATAGCCCATCTATATGAACAAGATTTCAATTCCTTTCTTGTTGGTCTTGTCCTTACCAATAATGTTTTTTTCTATCAGGATATTTGGTTTTGGCAAACCAAAGGAACAGCTATGGGAGCATCATTTGCTCCTATTTATGTCGACCTGTTTATGGCTTATATAGAAGAACATATTATCTATAATAGTAGCCATAATATTTACCTTCCAGAAATTGATATCTGGGCGGTATTTGGATGATTGTTGGATGGTGTGGAGGGCTGATGTTGATTATTTAACTGAATTTGTCTCATATTTAAATGATAATATATGGGGCTTACAGTTTACTGTCAATTATCATGCTGACACAATAACTTTTCTGGATGTGTTAATAACAAGACAACCAGATGATACTCTTAGTACACAGGTTTTCAGGAAATATCCTGAATACCAGCTTTCATCCTCCACACATTGCCAAAAACATACCCAAATCACAGTTTATATGTTCTCAGGAGGATACTTTTCAAGAAGACAGATGTGATTTAATCAACAGATTTCGGATATTCTATGGGACATGTTTTTACTTTATCCAGACAGGAACTGTTAACTTATAAACTTAGGGATCAGAGGACCACACAGCCAATCAGGTTTTTAACAACATATGCTAGGAATTCAGATGTACTCATGAATAGTGTACAGAGAAATTGGAACATTTTGTTAAGTTTAGAATTATCAGATATATTACCGACAAATGTTTATTCTCATTTAATTTAGCCTCATGTTTTAATCATTATAAACATACACATCATGCTAGTATTGCACAATTTTCACAAACAACTATTACGGGGGAACCTTTGGTGGGGTGTTTTCCCTGTGGTCATTGTAGTAATTGTGGCAAAATTGTCAAATCTATGGAATTTACTAGCAGGAATTGCTCAAAGGTCTATGATATTTCATTCTTTGCAAATTGTAGCAGTGAATGGCTCATTTATTTGGCAACATGCATTTGTGGCTCTTTCTATGTTGGTCAAACATCTCGTCCTTTAAGACTACGGATATCTGAACATATGAGCAATATTAAAAATAAGAAAACAAATAATGCATTGTACAAACACACTTTAAAACATCACACTGCTAATTTTTCTTTTATGGTGATTGATGTGGTTAAGGGTATCAAATTTAATAAAACAGGATGGCACTCAATGTTAGATACAAAGGAAAAGAAATGGATTACTAAACTAGGTGCTCTTTTTTCACCTGGATTAAATGAATATTTTTAATTGAACCAATGGGATTTGTTTAAACACTATTTAAGTTGAATCAATTGATTTTGATGTTTATTCAACATTTTTGCTTTAGTTGCCGTGTAACCTGTCTTCATGCAGGAGGATTTGTTTGACTGGTATAAATCCAACTGAGCTCACACTATAGTTTAGGAGTGAAAATGATGCCCTGTGCATATGTTTATACTGCAAGTTGCAGGCTTAAATTTACACTACATAATTTGTATTCAACAGAACTGTGAGGCAATCTTATAACCAGACCAGAACTCTATAATCACTCTTTCAAACAAAACTGTTAAAGAAGGTAAAATGAATAATAGACACACACATCTCTTGCAAAGGAAACTGAGAAATGACTATAATTTTGCAAGTATGTTTCGGACTAGTATCTGAAATCGCCAGTGAGTCATAACACAAAAATGGAAGAACTCAGGCTTCAGAAGGGTTTGTTCAAAAATGATCAGCTTAATTTGATAGTTTCATGGTCTGTTTTATCGTTTTTATTTACTGCATACGTTGCAGACGTGCCAAGCTTACCTGTTTGTTCATAAACCAAATAAGAGATTACAATGGGCAGGCATTCTTAGCAGCTACTTGACAGATAATTTACTGACTGCATGTGTTACAGACGTGTGTCAAGCTTACCTGTTTGTTCATAAACCAAATAAGAGATTACAATGGGCAGGCCTTCTTAGCAGCTACTTGACAGATAATTTATTGACTGCATGTGTTACAGACATGTGTCAAGCTTACCTGTAGCTTGTAAACAGAATAAGACATCATACTGGGCAGGCTCTCTTAGCAGTTGCTTGATAGATAATAACACTAAAGAGGACTCAGCAAAAAGGTAAAGCAGCATAAATAACGGAGGACTCAGCAAAAAGGTAAAGCAGCGTAAATAACACCTCTTTTTGTACGTAAGGAACTTGCTGAACCTTTCCTTAGTATGCAGTCATTATACCTCGGCTTCGTTTAATTAAACAGCCTTTCTTCTATAATTACCTCAATTACAGTTCCATTAGGAGCCCTTTGTAGCAATGAAAGCTGCAGCAAGTTAAGGTTCTAGGACTGCAAAAAAAAAAAACACTTGTGTAAAAATGTATCAAAAATTCATAACATAATGTTTTATAACATTCTAATCAATGTTAAAGTATCAGACTGACCCCCGCAAAATCACATGTGCATTAGTGCCTCATGGTATAGATGGGGGAAAAAACAAAGCCAAAATAAGATTAATGTGGATGGATGGGGTATCTTGTTTCATCTTGGATTACTTATGCCTATTTAAAATTATTTAATTTCTCAAACATTTTTGACACAAGAGGGTACAAAACTTGTAGAGTATAAGTGTATAAGTGCAGGGATAATATAGCCTAATTAAGCACCTTGCTGATAATTCCACAATAGGTAAATAGGGACCAAAGGAATCAAACCCAGGCCTATAGGATGAAGGTTACAACCATAATCATTTTGCTACACTGCCTGGAAGACTTTACAGTATAAAAGACATATTGAGCTGTAGACAATAAGGCATAACATTTGATACTGTTATCCAGGCTAGGCGATCGTCAGCTTTACTGGATACAACAGTATCTTCACATACTGCAGCAGATATGTCTGTGATATTTGAACTTTTCAGTGAATAAGGACTCATATTTATTTATTTTTTATTTATATTCATTTAGCAGGAATCTCTGTCTGGGATACCAAGGGAAAATATCCTCAAATAAAATTAACTTAAACAATAAAATATACAAAAGAACTGTAATATAAAGACAAAATTTCAAAATAAACATGTATACAAGCTAATAAGTAATTATATGATGGTGAACTAAGTCAGAAGATAAATATCGCTTGTGGGGTATCTTCCACTGGTTAACATCTAGTTGCTGAAACATCACTTGTCCAAGGCACAAGAGACCACAGTATAGAGTACTGATTTCTGTTTTTCCACAGAAAATTACTTCTGGTATAGTTTCTAAGTTTGCAAATGCAGAGATTTCTTTGTTTTGGGAAATTTCTCCCTTCTTCATGTTTGTGCAAACATGGAGTTGATTTATATATATATATATATATATATATATATATATATATATATATATATATATATATATATATATATATCTTAAGTTCAGGGAGGTGCAGGGGAGATTGCCCTTCTGCAAAAAAAACTCTTGCACTTGGAAGCTTTTATACCACCAGACAGCTACATTGCATAAGGTACAGTACAAACATCACCAGACAGCTACATTACATAAGGTGTTGTACAAACACCACCAAGAAGCTACATTACATAAAGCACAGTACAAACACCACCAGACAGCTACATTACATAAGGTGCAGTACAAACACCACCAGACACATTACATAAGGTGCAGTACAAACACCACCAGACAGCTACATTACATGAGGTGCAGTACAAACACCACCAGACAGCTACATTACATGAGGTGCAGTACAAACACCACCAGACAGGTACATTACATAAGGTGCAGTACAAACAGCAACAGACAGCTACATTACATAAGGTGCAGTACAAACACCACCAGACAGGTACATTACATAAGGTGCAGTAGAAACACCACCAGACATCTACATTACATGAGGTGCAGTACAAACACCACCAGACAGCTACATTACATGAGGTACAGTACAAACACCACCAGACAGGTACATTACATAAGGTGCAGTACAAACACCACCAGACACATTACATAAGGTGCAGTACAAACACCACCAGACAGCTACATTACATGAGGTGCAGTACAAACACCACCAGACAGCTACATTACATAAGGTGCAGTACAAACACCACCAGACAGCTACATTACATAAGGTGCAGCACAAACACCACCAGACAGCTACATTACATGAGGTGCAGTACAAACACCACCAGACAGGTACATTACATAAGGTGCAGTAGAAACACCACCAGACATCTAAATTACATGAGGTGCAGTACAAACACCACCAGACAGCTACATTACATAAGATGCAGTACAAACAGCAACAGACAGCTACATTACATGAGGTGCAGTACAAACACCACCAGACAGCTACATTACATGAGGTACAGTACAAACACCACCAGACAGGTACATCACATAAGGTGCAGTACAAACACCACCAGACAGCTACATTACATAAGGTGCAGTACAAACACCACCAGACAGCTACATTACATAAGGTGCAGTACAAACAGCAACAGACAGCTACATTACATAAGGTGCAGTACAAACACCAACAGACAGCTACATTACATGAGGTGCAGTACAAACACCACCAGACAGGTACATTACATAAGGTGCAGTACAAACAGCAACAGACAGCTACATTACATAAGGTGCAGTACAAACACCACCAGACAGCTACATTACATGAGGTGCAGTACAAACACCACCAGACAGGTACATTACATAAGGTGCAGTAGAAACACCACCAGACATCTAAATTACATGAGGTGCAGTACAAACACCACCAGACAGCTACATTACATAAGATGCAGTACAAACAGCAACAGACAGCTACATTACATAAGGTGCAGTACAAACATCAACAGACAGCTACATTACATAAGGGGCAGTACGAATACCAATAAATAGTTACATTATACAAGGTGCAGTATAGATTTTACATGCCATATCCTCACCATATGTCATGATAGGTATGCACAGGGGCAGGTTGTCCTTATATAGTGGACTATTTTATTGCCGGCCCAATTTGCATACAATATACACATGCAGGCACACATATTCATGTTGCCAACCTTTCATAATGTGAAGTTTAGAGCAAGGGTGCATATTCTTAGGAAAGTAGAGTACCACAGCTTACCACATACTTTCATAGTACTTTCTGCCTCTTTAGGGCTGTCTATACATCAAGGTATTGCAGATAGCTCTCAGAATTCTGTTGCCAAAATGTCTAGCATAGATTCCAATATCTCGGTATCCTACCATACAGAATGGCAGTACATCTCTAAAACAATGCAGTTTTTATAGCTTGTTTGCATGAAACACAAATTAGACATTCTTGTATCAGGGCCTATAGGTTGTTTAATGTTGCTCCCAAGTATCTTTGACTTAAAGCACAACTTGCTAACAATGATTTCTTCTGAGAGCTTGTGGACATGTCTCATTCTTGCCGTCAGCATGTGTACTCACATCACGTTACTTTATAGCAATATGTTGTATTGCCCAAGATTCAGAAATCATGCTGCAAACTTAATTCATCAGCTACTATTTGTATCTTATGAACCTGATGTCACTTTCAGAGCAGAATCAGGATAATGTCCTAGTGTCCTTCAGAGATCACCTGCAGTGCACACAAAGTTAGGCATGATAATGGCCTTGCTCCTTCATGGTCATTTCAGGAAGCCACAACTGGGTCTGTACAATGATGTATTCAGAAATGCTCCCCTCAGTATGACCAACCCTCAGCAACAGGTGTCACCCGGACAGGGGAGTGAGTGGCACCCTTATGGTCATCTGTGAGACAGAAACCCTGAAAGTATGTATATCTGGAAACCGCAGGTTAGACAACCTCACCCTGAATGGCACAGTAAATGAATAGCATTATACCTGTTCTACCTGTTTTATGTCTGGGTTTGTTTTTAATACTGGTATATATTTGTGATGGTCAGCTTTATGTACATACCGATGTGTGGACCATCACTGACAGATAGAAGTGCCGACGGCATTTAATGCAACATACCAGCTCCATTTGGTGTTCATAGCTTTATTGAGATATAAGGCAAATTCAGTGCTCAGACCGCAGTTACTTTGCCAATACCATCCCTCATCGAGATCCTCCTACTTTATTTGTTTATTGATTTATTTTATATATTTATTTTATTTTACATTTGTTTACCAGGAGACTCCCACTGGGAGACCCATTTTCAGTGCAGGTCCGAGGAGAAAAGCTCCACATAATGACACAACATAATAATAAACAGTAACATGATGAAAACATTCACAGAATGATACTTTTTTTATACACTGATACAAGAAATTGACAGTGGTCTTGTAGTATGATGTACATAAACTGCAGAAAAAAATCAGGTGAGGTTAGCAAACCAATCACAGTAGATAATACAGATGTGCAATATAGAAAAGTCTGATTATTTGGTTCTTACTGCAACTCATGATTTGATTGGTACATTGAAGCTTAGTGAACTTAACTATGCAGTCTAATATACAATTTGGAGTAAAGAAACAGAGAATAATATATTTTGTAACACTTTCTGTTCAGTTTTATTAAAGAGTGAGAAAGGTGGAAGATGAGGTGAGGAAGGTAGGGATGAGAAAATGGAGTGAAAAGTGAACAATTTTGATAGTAAAGATGAGTTTGAGAATGTGTTTTTCTTTAAGATAGTGTGATAGTGAATAAGCAGAATAAGAAAAAAGTAATAAAAAATGTGTGTGTGTGTGTGTGTGTGTGTGTGTGTGTGTGTGTGTGTGTGTGTGTGTGTGTGTGTGTGTGTGTGAGACAGTAACAAATTATAGAGACAGTTTTATGAGAGAGATAGAAGTACTTATATTAGTTTATAGTTAGCCTGGGCTGTTACATGAGCAGAGCCATAAGTCTGATAAGTGCTGTTTGAGTAGTTGTTTAAATTGGATTAAGTTGGGGGTGCTTCTAACAGATTGAGGTAACAGATTCCAGGATTTAGCAACATGGACGGCATTGAAAAAAGTCAGGCCAGGGATGTATTTACAGGCATCAAGGTTTGCCTTAAAGGTTGGTTTCTGTGGGGGCCTGTTATGGGATGGAGTTGTATTTACAGGCATCCAGGCATCGAGGTTTGCCTTAAAGGTTGGTTTTTGTGGGGGCCTGTTATGGGATTATGGGATGGAGCTGTTGTGCACTATCACACAGTGCCTGCACATAACCTGCTGTGATCCCATGGGTAACTGTGCCATTTCCTGCATAAACATATTAAGGTATGGCAGGGGACACACAAATGCCTGCTGCCTGTCATGTAGCTAAGGGGACATATATCTGGGACTGTAACGTATGGTTGCTGCTCTTGCATCTTGAGTTACACTGTTTTGGTCCTACTTTAGAATAAACATAGTATGTAATCATGTGACCTTCTGCAGGAAGCAGGAGAGGCTTAGAGCCTCCTATTTCACTGCTGCAGATGTCACTGTCAAGATAGTTCACTTATGGAAAACATACCATTGTGACTCCTCACTGCACACCTGTGTAACAGATTTGCCCAGTAGACACCTTTTCCACATTCTACCTCTGCTGTGGCAGTCACTGAGGTCAGTGAGGGTGGGAGTGTATTGCTAGGGGTGCCATAGCCCCTCACTGTAAAGTAGCCTGGATCCACTGCCTGATGTGGCCCAACCACAATTGGAACATGCAGTGGAGGCTGCATTTGAGGCAATAATGGAGATGCATATAATCCTTTCTGAGAGCCTCCTGTACTGTTTTGAAAATTTGTTCACCTGGCCAGCACCCACCTTTGAGTCACCAGGGAAGGGTTTGTGTCCCATACCAAAGCCACCCTACTCAATTATGCAAAGATGGATCTATATAATGACCTTATACACTGGGTCAGCAAATGGTACACTGCCTGTACCCCCATCCATGTATACCCCTTCCTCTTGTGTCAAATCGCACACCCTGTATGCTGTCCAACCCTCACCAATCACTGTCTGTGTATCCTCTGTCTCTCTTCTCCCATGTCTCCCAATACTACTGCATGCACATTCATTCCTGTTTCCTGCACTTGTCTGTGTGACTGTCCCCCCCCCGGCAAACTCTTTTACCTTATAAAATAAAAAGGGTCCCTATCCCCCACAGGAAATACTTGCCCTACCTCTCACATCCTGGACAAAGCTATTTAATTACTTCTTGTTTCTGTCCCACTGGTTGCTGCCTATACAACCATTTCCACCATTTCTAAGCATCTGACAAATATGCACATATGAGGACATTATACCAATGCAAATACTTATGACTATAGCATTTTTTCTCAACATAAATGCTAACACACCCCTGCCTAGCTACTACATTCATTAGCTTATTTTTCAGATATCTGTGTGGAGTCTGCATGTCCTCCCCGTGGTCGAGTTACATTTAAAGATATGCAGGTAGGTGCGTACATGAATGGGTGTGCCTTCCTTAAAGGTTGGGTGTCGGGCTGGCAACTCTGCACCATAAAAATCCACTTCCAATCATTAGCGGACTGGAGTTCTGCTGTGGCAACCCCTAACCGGGGAAAGCTGAAAGACCTACATGTATGAGTGCACATTTTCAGCTGACATGAGATTTCACTATGTGAAGTGCAACTGATCTATAAATAGTGTCATGTCCTTCTGTCTATATGTTATACTGCATGGTTGTGTCGATTATAAATAGTGTCATGTCCTTCTGTCTATATGTTATACTGCATGGTTGTGTCGATTATAAATAGTGTCATGTCCTTCTGTCTATATGTTATACTGCATGGTTGTGTCGATTATAAATAGTGTCATGTCCTTCTGTCTATATGTTATACTGCATGGTCGTGTCGATTATAAATAGTGTCATGTCCTTCTGTCTATATGTTATACTGCATGGTTGTGTCGATTATAGTGTCATGTCCTTCTGTCTGTATGTTATACTGCATGGTTGTGTCGATTATAAATAGTGTCATGTCCTTCTGTCTGTATGTTATACTGCATGGTTGTGTCGATTATAAATAGTGTCATGTCCTTCTGTCTATATGTTATACTGCATGGTTGTGTCGATTATAAATAGTGTCATGTCCTTCTGTCTATATGTTATACTGCATGGTTGTGTCGATTATAAATAGTGTCATGTCCTTCTGTCTATACAGTATACTGCGTGATTGTGTCGATTATAAATAGTACTCAGCAAAGGCTGGCTGTAGCTCCAAAATAAAACCAATAATCCTCCAAAGAGCCACAAGAAGTCGCGAAACAGCCAAATCTTGATGAAAACAATTCACTTTATTAATGCACTTCACGGACAGCAAACAAATCGCGTTTTCGTCCCTCTCCACCAGGACTTCATCAGACAATGACATAAACATTCACAGTAACTTAAATACAGAATTCATTGTGCAATAAACCAATAAAACCATAAAGTAAAATTCAAATACACCAATCCCTATGGTCTGTTACTTATTAATATTCAATGACACTGTTACATATTCATGAGAATGAAAAAAACCATTGTAATCACGTTTCTGACACTCTCCTGTTTTTACTTTAAATTAATTTCATTTCAACCATATACTAATGCATAAACCTCAATCCAACTTATATAACATGGGAAACAATAATAAAATAATAATAAAATATGCAATAATTTGTTATAAAAGATTATATAGGTTCAGTAACAAGTTAAATAAATTAATGACACAATACAGAACATTAAGCATTGAAAATGCATACCTCAATGAATGTTTAACAAAGGAAATAGTCCCTAAGGGGCTTAGGGTATATAAATACCCTAATAATGTAGAAAATGGTTCTTTTTTTCATGAATGTTTGATAAAGGTATTCAATAAATGTGGACTAGAGATTGTTCAGTTAATTATAGATGAAAATGAAAGAAGACAGGAAACACTGGGGAGAGACATTCATGAATTAGATATGTGTATTAAGAATGATTTAGTTTTTAGTATTGTAGAAGAAAAAGACAAATATTTTAAAGTTAGAAAAGACATTGATGCACAATGTGAGATGATTATACAATGTAAGATGGGGAAACTTCAAAGAGATATTCAGGAATATAATAGTAAGACCAGTTACCCAAACCCAGTAGGTGTTAACAAAAGGAGATACAATGAAACATCTTATCAACAGAATAATAGAAGAAGGGATAAGGAAGAAGGGTGGAGGGAAGTAGACATATATGATGATGAGTTCCCACCCTTGGAGTATGAGGGAGAGAGAGCTCAACCACCTCAGTATAGGAGAGAAAATTTTTGGATGAGAGGAGGGAGAATGGGGAGGGGAAGATATTAAAATGTACCCCCACCCCAAAGGAGATTTTGAATGACTCACTAGGTATTATAACAGAAAATGATAAAAGTACATACAAAGGTTTCTCTATATATAATTTTAGTGAAACTATATTGACTAAAGAACATTTTAACTTACTGAGTAAGGGTCTCAAATATATTCCAACTAAAAAAGGAGAGGTAACAGGAACAATTCTTGATGTCAAATTATTTATAAGGAAGGTTAATTTAGCCATTTTAGCCTCAAGAGCCCGGGTTCCATGGAAATAACCAAGAAGGGGTAAGGTTAACTAGGAGTTCACTATATAACCCACCCTTAATGCCTCAATTAAAGAATCTAGAAAATGTGATTGAAAAAGAAATCCGAAGAACTATGACAGGGAATACGTTCAATGGCAAAAACAACTTAAAGGAAAAAGAACAGGAAGTTTTGAATGATTTAATCAACAGTAAGGGAGTGAGAATAATGAAACCGGATAAGGGAGGGGGAATCGTGATTATGGACAAAATTATATATGAGGCTAAAATGAATTCTATATTAAGAGATGAAGGTAAATATAAGGTAGTGTCTAAGAATGAAATAGAAATAGCATATAAGAAAATTGATTTAATACTACAAGATTTGTTAACAGAAAAAGTAATTGACATGAAAACCTTCAGATATTTTGAAATTCAGAAGCCCAGGGTAGCCACAATCTTTGGTATCCCCAAAGTTCATAAAAATCAGGATGACCCCCCCCCCTTAGGCCCATAGTCACTGCAGAAGGGGCAAAGACAGTACCCCTAGCAAAATTTGTGGATGAAAAGGCAAAACATATTTGGGTCAATAATAAGATTATATTAAAGGACTCCTGGGATTTTATAAGAGAACTCACACCTGAAGTGTATAAAGATGAATTATTGTTCATTACTATTGATATCATTGATCTTTTTTCGAGTATTCCCTGCAAAGAAGGGATGGATTACTTTGAACGAAGTATTTTTTTAGATCAAAAAATGACTCATGAAGAAAAAATAGCCACAGTTGCTCTCATGGACACAATCTTAAAATATAATTTCTTAATCTTTGATGGTGAATACTATCAACAGATAAAAGGGGTGTCCATGGGAGCAGCATGTGCCCCTACATACGCTAATATAGTCCTGTCACAATGGGAAGATTGTTATATAATGAATTCCAGCTTTAAAAAGTATTGGATATTGTATCATAGATTCTTGGATGACATTGTAATTTTTTGGACCGGAGGAAAAGAAAGGTTCATGGAATTTTTTTGAATATATTAGTGCGACAACAAGTTTTCTAAAATTTACATATGTCATAAATGCAGATACTTTAAATTATTTGGATGTTGAGGTTATTAAAGTGGACCACAATTTTGAAACTAGGGTGTTTAGAAAAACAACATTCTGTAATTCCTACCTACACTACGATAGTTCCCATCCGCCTCACTGTAAGAAAAACATAGTTAAGGGACAATTCGTGAGGGGGTCAAGGATGACAAGTAGAGACATAGATTTTAAACAAGAATGTGATAAATTGGAAATAATGTTTCTAGAAAGAGGTTATCCTACTATATTTGTTCAAGATATTAGGAAGGAGGTAGAAATAGGTAGGAAAGACAGATTTCAACCTATAAAGGGAGTTAGGGAAAGTAATTTTACGGAAAAGAATAAGAATGGACCCAATAAGAATGAAGAAATATCACAAAAGAGATTAATTATAGAATTCAACTATAAAATATAAAAATATGAAAGATATTATATGCAAGGAATGGGACAAATTCCTTTCATTTACGGACATGGAGGAAATAAAATGTATGGTACCACAAGTTGTATATAGAAATCCACCATGTATACATAATATGATAGAAAGAAACGTTCTAGAGAAGAGAGGGACCAGTTTGAGAAAGAAGGGTACTTTTAAATGCGGACGGTGCCAACAATGTTCATACATTATGAATAAGGGAGAGGTATACATTGAAAGTAGGAAAATGAAAATAAGAAGTGAAGAATATTACAATTGTGATACACAAGGAGTTGTATACTTGGTAATTTGCCAGAAATGCTGTGCATTTTATGTTGGCAAAACCGAAAGGTCCTTGAAAAAACGAATCTATGAGCATACGATATTAGTAGAGCAAAAGAGGCAAGTGCATTATATAAACACCTGAAAGAATGTAAAGAAGCTAAATATTTATGGTTAGTATTGGAACAAGTTAAGCGTGATATTAGAGGTGGTCCATGGGAAGACATCCTAGAAAATAAGGAACTATGGTGGCAGGTTAGAATGGACGCAAGTAGGAAGCCTGGCCTTAATAAAATGGTTTCCATAAGACCATTATTAAAAATAAGAGCTAATAAAATATGAAAATAGATTAGAAAGGTTTGCATCACTGTCTTATTAAATAGGGGTCTACATTAAATATGTATTTATAATAAAAAATTTTTTTAACAATGGTACATTTTTAACATTTATGTGTTTTGTATTTGTTATTTAATATTTGATTAATTTATGTACAAATTAATATTTATTGACAATACACAACATATATAAATTTTAAAATGTGGTTATAACTTATTTATTTATTCAAAATTATATCATATTCATAAATGTTTCATAAAGTTATTTAATAATTACAAAGTAAATTATTGGGATGTAATTGCAGGTTTTGCACACCAGAGGGAGTTATATCAATACTAATATGTGAAATGGATTTCTAATGAATGTGGTTTTTAATGCACATTGAACCTATATAATCTTTTATAATAAATTATTATTATTATTTATTATTGTTCCCCATGTTATATAAGTTGGATTGAGGTTTATGCATTACTATATGGTTGAAATGAAATTAATTCAAAGCAAAAACAGGAGAGTGTCAGTAACATGATTATAATGTTTTTTTTCATTCTCATGAATATGTAACAGTGTCATTGAATATTAATGAGTAACAGACCATAGGGATTGGTGTATTTGAATTTTACTTTATGGTTTTATTGGTTTATTGCACAATGAATTCTGTATTTAAGTTACTGCGAATGTTTATGTCATTGTCTGATGAAGTCCTGGTGGAGAGGGACGAAAACGCGATTTGTTTGCTGTCCGTGAAGTGCGTTAATAAAGTGAACTGTTTTCATTAAGATTTGGCTGTTTCGTGACTTCTTGTGGCTCTTTGGAGGATTATCGATTATAAATAGTGTCATGTCCTTCTGTCTATACGTTATACTGCATGGTTGTGTCGATTATAAATAGTGTCGTGTCCTTCTGTCTATATGTTATACTGCATGGTTGTGACGATTATAAATAGTGCCACGTCCTTCTGTCTGTATGTTATACTGCATGGTTGTGTCAATTATAGTGCCATGTCCTTCTGTCTATACGTTATACTGCATGGTCGTGTCGATTTTCTTAGTTGATGCTCTGCTGCTTTATGTATCCTGAAGCACAGCTAGCTGCATTTACGTACTAGATAGTACTAGATATTCAATGAGTCCATGTGTGGCTGTGCAGTGTTGCTCAGTCATTGTGCAGAACAACAGGGCATCTCCATAAATATTTGGCATTGTCTTAGCTCTTACCTCCTTGATTGGCTATATTAAATTTTGCATGGTTTTGATCATAATTAAAATGGGTCAATGGCCACCCACTTATTTATCTAGTAAATGCAAAATGTCGGGTAAAATGTCATTCTTTTGAAAACCCCCTCCATTTACAAACTGACTATTATCTTTGATAGCTCCATTCCATAGTTTCACTCTTATCTGTGTCAAAAGTATCACACCTTAACTATCTATTGAGCACAGCATTCAAACTTTCAGGTCATGGAAGTCTGAAACATGGAATTTGTAGTCTGGCTTTTTGGCGTAATTGTTTTACCCCAAACTAAGTGTCAAAAAGTTCTATGCAGTTTTAATTTGAATATTACGGCTCCATATTCCATGCCCTGAACCATCATACCAGATACGTTGAGCTCTCTACTTTTATTTTCTTCTTACAAACTGTCCCCTCATTTAGTTTTACATTTGTGCTCCTATGTATCTCTTCCTAACTTTATGAGAAGAGCAGGATCCTGTGTAACCATTCTTTATATGTCAAATTCAGTCGCCCTGAATCAATCTTTGTAGCTCTTATTTCTACCCTGTCTAACCATACCATCTCTCTGGCACTCTGTGGTCTCCCTGACTGCATGCTTTATTAAACGTGTGACCTGACCGGTTACTTGCATAATGGAACTATGATTTCAACATCTCTTAAGTTACTACTCCTGTCTCTTGAGTCATGCATATGCAAACATTGCTTATCATTGGTATTATTAACTTATGGGGGTAATAATAATACCCCTATATTCATACAAGGTGGCTTACAAGGCAAAATTACCTGCCTCAACTTTCACATTTTAAATGATCATGTAGGATTTATGGGTGTACTATAACTTCTATATTAACTGTGATGTTAGAGAATAAATCTGCCATTGTTTTTTTTTTCTGAACTGGACAGTTCTATATACTGTACCTAATTCTTATAAAATCTACAGCAAGTGAACTAAAATATGTGATTGTATCTAAAAAAGTTTTTTTTCTCATGGTATGATAAGATGTGAGAATTTGTAGTCCTACCACAGAATGTATAATAAATTACATAAAGTTGTACCTGTAGTTTATAATTGTATTCTGCTGATAAACACAACATTTATACATAAGATGTGAAATGTATAGCAGACATATGAAACAGGTACTAAAATTATTCTGCCCTGTGATTATAAGATCTGATACGGTTCCCAGTATAGGAAGCTAAGGAGCTGTAGAAGAGCATTTAGGAGTCTGCTAGCCAAGAGAAGGAAAGCAGACTCATTAGCAGGTAAATGTAAAATACTGCTTAATTGTGACTGTGGATTCTGTATGGAAAATATGTAAGACAAAAATCTGAATGAATAAAGTAACTAGACAAGAAGCAGAACTATGCAAGAATGTGTGCTATGCATTCCTATGAGCTTATTTTCTGCATTTATGTCTTCCCCCTCGTGAGGTATTTCAGAAATTCAGCTAGAGCTCAGTAACTATTTCATTTTAAAATTAGCTAGAGGAAGGTTGGCTGTAGACAGATGTCTTTCTTTCTTGTAATCTGTTTACCTGTGAGTCTCTTTGTACAGTAAATTCCTTGAAGATTATCACGGTGCAGGCTTGCAGCATTCATGTATGAACCCAGTGACTATCTTACAAAAGATTCAAATAATATAACTCAAATGGTGAAAGATACACTAGTATCTGCAAGCAATGCCTGAGCGAAGGCATTTTAGTGATACTGTGTCTAATACTATCAGTTAAATTTCATGTCCTTTGAGAGATGAAGATTATGTAAATTAATGTTGCTGCAGGCCCAGATGACCTAAATGGCTACTTCTTAAATAGAATAAAGGAGAGTTATGTTCCATGATTTACCTATCTTTCCCAACAACATTTAATTACTGGGCATGTTCCTGAACTGTGAAAACAGTTCACTTTGGAATCAGTCTTTAAACAAAGTGATACTAGTAAATCAGATAGCTACATACCTATAAACCTAACTAACAACACTGGCAAAACCTTTGACAGACTAGTCTTAAGTTTGCTACCATCATCTTATACTCGAATATGGACTGTAATAAACATGGGATTTATAGAGATTGCTTCCACCTAACAGATCTAATAGCACTCTGTATAAACTTGACTGTTGTGCTGAATAACAGAATTACAGCAGATGGAATCCATCTTGATTTAGCTAAGGCACTTGACCTAATCTGTTATTAGGCAAAAATAAATAACTTGATAATGTAAATAACTGTAACAAAATCAGTCTAAAACCTGAACGACTAATAAATCATGCCAGTTCAGCATGAATAACCACTAGTTATCTGTGAAGGTGATCAGAAAAGGTATTTTTCAGGGAATGGCGTTAGGTGCTATTTCATTTAATACCTTTATGCCCATACTCCCTTTTAGGAACAAAGTATGGATCTGCAGATTTGTTGACAACACAAGAACGATGTCACAGTTAAGTCTATGCTTAATGTTCAGAATGACCAAACTCAAAACCTACTGTTATCCTTCATAGAGTTTACCACTGTTCAGTGTTGAATCCTAAACTCTTATACCCATCCAGCAGTCCAAAAGCCTCTTAAAGGCATACACTTTATCCAGTCTACTAATTTGCTGTCCATGGTTGAAATCTGTAATTACTCATTTAGTGCTTTCATTCCATATCAAATAAGAACTTCTCAGAACAAAAACAAATTCCTTTTATGCTCCTTTGATAACAATCTTAATACAGAATTAAAATAAAAATCACCAGAATCTAAAGTTTCAAATCACTTAAATATTGGACCAATCTGTTGTTAGTGTTATTTATTAAAATACATTAGATATTTTAAGAAGTTCACATTTTATGTTTTGGAAAGATCTATTATTTTATATTTTGGAAAGATTAGTTAGGGACATTAGTTAGAGAGATTAGAGGTGGTAG
Source organism: Protopterus annectens (assembly GCF_019279795.1). NCBI lineage: Eukaryota > Metazoa > Chordata > Ceratodontiformes > Protopteridae > Protopterus > Protopterus annectens. The sequence continues at coordinate 178,340,312 of NC_056747.1, read as the reverse complement.
CTGGGAGCTTTGTTGGCTGATCTTGTTTAATGTAACTGAAACGCCTGGTATTATTGATAAAATATTGCATGCTAGAATTAAAGGTGGAAAGAATTTAAATTTAAATTTAATTAAACAATATGAATTAATTTTCAAATGGTTTAAACAACGTTTAAGAACTTTTTACATTTTTTACAATACATTGTTATAATAAATTTTATTAAATGGATGCAAGAAATGCAGCTTTAAAAGACATGCAGCAGATGAAGATATTGTTGTTTGGAAAAGTTGTTTGGAGCTAAGGGGAGGATAAGTGTTCAGGAATAGAGGTGGTATGGAAAATGAGTAAGATAAAATGATAGATTATATGATAATCGATCCAAGGAGAGCAACTGTTATACATAACTTAAAAGGAGAAGAATTTTACAGCATAATCTGTATATATGCATATACTAGACATTAGGAAACAGAAAAATGATTTGAGATGTTATGTCTATATGTAGTCATTAATGAAACAGTTAATTTGTTAGGAGACTGGAATTGTGATGTTGTGATGTGAGGAGAAGAAAAAAGAAAAGGACGGGAACTGTAAAACAAGGTCATAACTAACAAAATGAGGAATTTGTAACAAAAGAAAAATGAAGATGTATACACGTTAGAGGGAGTTTAAGAACAGAACTACATTTTGTCTTATTTATTAAAAGAATTAAATGAGATAGAAAACATCACAATAGTTAATGTTCTTTTTGGATCATTTAGCTATATGGATGACATCTGGGGAAAATGAAAACATGATTAAAGATTGTAAGACATTAACAGGAAAAAATGTTAGATGTAGAATTGTTTAATATGCAAGAAGAACAGTTATGGGAATATCATATGATGACAGCTTTCTGAGATGTGGGAAGAATGCTGGGTGGTGTTTAAATAAAAATACAGGAGTGCATGTATATAAATAGAGAAAATACATTGATGATGATGGAAGGTGAATACAAGAATGTTGCAAGATGAATACATGAGAAAACAGGAAAGGATAAGAAAAGTTATGAATAATATAAGAGGGACGTGCATGAAAAAAATAAGAGAATCATGGAGAATATAGACAGCAATATTATGGAAAGGGAAGAAAGGCTGAAGTATGTCCTTTTTCGCTAACTATGTTATGAAGAAAGAATGCATGATAAGAAATAAGAGAGATGAGGAAGGTAATGAGAAATATGGTTAGAAGAAGATGATGAGTAGTGTAGAAGAATATTTTTCACAGATGTTTAAGAACAGTGAAGAGGGAGAAAAGCTACTGTGGGAGGTTTATAAGACTGATGAGATGGACAATATTAAACAAAGAAATAAATGTTGAAGAACTGAATGAGGTAATGAAGGTGTTAAATGTGGAGTCTGTACAAGGGAGAGTGGAATCAGGTATAGGATGTATAAGGAAATGGGGGAAGGATAGAAGGTATTTATAGAGGTATTACATTCATTTAAAAAAAGGAACAAAAGGGAGGAAATGTGTGGGGGATTGTAAGACTGATTTGGAAAAAAATGAAATGAAATGAAGAACGAACTGGTGATTGATAACACTGATTACTACCGACTATAATATTTTAATTTATTTTTCAAAGAAGATTAGAAAAAGTTATGCAAAATTATGTAGGAAAAGGTTTTTTGGTATAAAAGAAAGACAGAGCAAAGAAATGTTGTGAATAGTGTGAGAAGTGTTGGGTGGTATTATGAGGAGGAAAGCAGATATTCAGTTAATGGTAAGAGATATAGAAAAAGTTTATAATAGACTGAATCATAAGACTTTATGGGATATACTGCAGGTATGTAGAATGGAAGAGAATTTTCTTATATAATTAAATTAGCAAATGAAAAATGATATATATATATATATATATATATATATATATATATATATATATATATATATATATAAAATACTGAGTCAATGGATAAGTAAAGGACTAGTAACTGGAAGGGGTTTAAGCAGCAATGTCCTATTATTGAGGAATTGTACCAAATAAGAAGCCAACAAGGTGGATAATCCTAATAAGGTCCAGGCAAGATGTCATAGTATAAATAATACTTTAATTCAAAAACAAAAAATGTTCAAGCTTTTTCATTCCCCCAAAGAACTTCTTCAGAACCATTTTACAAAATAAAACCATCATTTATATAGCATTTAAAATCATCATGTGACTTACTCACTCAATGTTCCCTTAAAGAAAGCGTATAATTTCATTGAATACATCATAAAATCATTGCTTTTTTCTTTAAAACAGGCAAGATAGATATATGTTCATTAATACCAGGCCAAGTTGTTGCATTCAGCCTTAGTTGCCATTTAAGTTCACATTCCTCTACCCTATTCTCCCAAAAGCCTCCCTTGTCATCCCTTTTAACTTTTTCCAGAATACAAAATAAGAATTTTGAGTCATAGCCACAATATTTTGTATGCTTATATAAAGCATTGCTGTCATCTTTGTTTTTAATGGCATACAAGGGCTCATACATACATTTATGTAAACTCTTAACAGTTTTCCTACTGTAAAAATCATTACATTTGAAGCAAGTTGCATTGTATACAAGACCAGAACTGCCACAATTCCATGTCCAATCTAATACGCTGTTCCGAATTATCTGCAGACACTGTTTTGTTTTGTAAGATATAACTACAATAATTACATCTCCCACATTTTTTAGTTCCATTAATCAGTTTACTATTCACATTAGCTGGATGTTCAAAACAGTTTTTCAAATTCTACCCTGTTTTATACACAAAAGTAGGATTTTGACCTAAAATGTCAAGTGTCTCAGCACTACTTCTAAAAATTACCCATTTTTTTGTTATAATGTCTCTCAAGGTAGTGGAATCCCCACTGTATTGTATGTCAATAGGGCTAGTTTTCACTGCATTTTCTTCATTAACACCAAACAAAGGGGTATACTTGTTACTCCATTCACTCAAAATAATAAAAAAAAAAAAATGAATGCAAAAACTTTGCCTGGTATTAATGAATATATATCTATCTTGCCTGTTTTTAAGAAAAAAGCAATGATTTTATGATGTATTCAGTGAAATGTTACTGTTTCTTTAAAGGAACATTGAGTGAGTAAGACACATGATGATTTTAAATGCTATTTAAATGATGGTTTTATTTTGTAAAATGGTTCTGAAGAAGTTTCTTTGGGGAATGGAAGTGCTCGATCATTTTTTGTTTTTGAATTAAAGTGTTATGTATACTATGACATCTTGTCTGGACCTTATTGGGAATTATCCACCTCATTGGCTTGTAATTTGGTATAAGTTTATTTTTGCCTTTGGGTACACACCGCTGTTTGGTTCTATTATTGAGGAATTATTTACATTGATAATGAGTGTGATAGCAAAACAAATTGAAAATAATTTTTTGAAGAAGGTTATTGTGCAGAAGAAAAAGTAAAAATGCCTATTATGTTAAATTATGCTGATGATTTGGAATTAGTGACAAGGAATAAGGGTTGGATGAAAGAAATGTCAGAAGATGTGACTGGGTTGTGAAGTATGGTAGGTTTAAAGACAGGGAAAGAAAAACATAAAGGGATGGGAAATAAAGTGATGTTTTCAATAAAAGAGATTTCTATTCTATGAATAATATTTGGAGTGGAAGAGGTTATTAGAGATCAGTGAGAGAAAATAAGGAATGACATAAAGAAAACTATGCATTGGTGGAAAGTTTTTAGAATGTGTTTTACAAAAAAAAAAGACAAGCTTATTAATTCAGTACTATTATGTAAAATAAGATATTTAGGAGAGGTATATATGATATTGACTGGTTATGAAAACAATTTATTATGAATGACTTTTTATGGAGGTTGGAGTTCAAGATTAAACCCATTTAAGAGAGGTACAATATATGAAGGATCAGGTTTAATAAATCCAATAGGTTATGCAGCTTCTTTGAATTTATTTTGAGGAATTAAGAAAAAGGTAAAACATGCCGCTAAGGGAATGGTGGGATAAGATCATTATATGGAAGATAGATAACAAGGAAGTGAAAAGTAAAGGAAGGGTATGGCATGAGAAAATTATTGAAATGTTTTAGAATACTGATCCTTGGAAGAATAAGGAAGCTGGTATTAAAGTATCAATAAATAAGAGAAAAAGAAATTTAAAACATATATGTACATAATTTCTTATGGTGATTAAGTTTAGCTAGGCTTCTTGTGAAAGGACACATGTTATAAACATTTTGAATCAAAGATTGTTTTATAGATGTAAAGAGGTGGAGATATCAGAAAGTATTTTTTTAAAATGTGATAGCATTAGTAATATTTAAATATGGACTAAGAAAAATATTTTGGGAAAAGATTATAAAATTGATATGTACGTGATATTATATTATAAATGGTGGAAAAGAGACAGGTAGAAATAAAGGTTAATAAAGCACTTGGAAATATATGGAAAATATGGATAGCAAGAAGAGAAAACATTTGTTTAATAAGAAGTGAGTTTTTGTGGGAGTGGTAGAATCCATTAAAAGTGGTTGATAAGAAAGGAGTGGGGTATAGTTAGACAAACATAAAGTTTGAAAGAAAAGGTTTTGAATGTTTATGTGAGTTTTGTATATAGCAAGTGAAAATTATGTATTAGATGTACATATGGTTATTTATTTATTTTTTAAATGCTTTCATTGAATTATCACTTGTGACATAAGCAAATTTAACAATCATATAAAAGTAATTAAACCATAATAAACAAGTTCACATTTATACACATTATAGATCACATATATCATTATATAGCCTTCAGTCTAGGTATCATTATATAAATTATTCAATTCCTGCCTTCTGTAAAACCTCATTCCTGCTCCAAAGCATTTTTCTGCATGTATTGTTCCCACACTTTCCTTTTTTTCTATGTAATTTTCTCCTACCCTTTTCTAAAGATCCTACTTTCTTTTCTTTTATCTCTGTTACAGTATTCATTACTTCAAGTGTAGTTGGTTTAGATTTTGATGTCGGTTTTCTAGTAGTTGCTTTTTTGGTAGCCACCAGAATTAAACTTAACAAGGCCTTACTATGTCTAGGCAATTCAGATCCTGCATCACAGCCAAAAAAAAAAAAATTGTTAGTTACACTCATTTACTCACCCAATATTCTTGAATGAGTACTCTGCCAACTCATTACACTCCCACAAAGCATGTTTCTAATTATCTCTTTCTTCCCCGTCACATCTCCAACATTTACTAACTTCCTGAGGAAAAATTATTTGGAGCCTGCTTGGAGTATAACAGTATCGATGCAAAGATTTCCAGGCAAAAATCCTAACTGATAAATGTTCCATGAGATATTTTACATCCACCTGAGCTGCCACCAACTGAAGTTAACAGTCTGTATGGGTAATTTCTTCATCCTTTGTAACTAAGTTTTATTTTTTTTAGTTTAATAATATATCTTGTATAAAATATTTGAATTCTTTCAAGTCTTTTCATTTGTGGTATGTTATATGAACAGATTAATGTACAGTATTCAATATTAGGCATTACAACTCATTAGTAGTGACATAACAACACACACTCATCCCTACTTTTTATTGATCTCAATATTTCCCTAATAACACAATACCATTTTTGTGTAACTATAAGTAAATTTGTCTCAAATGTTTGCTTTACGTCAAACGTCACTCCCAAGTCCTTTGGCCACTTCTGTTGTTAACACATTAACTCATAAGGACAGCAAAGGTTTTTAATCCCCAGAATGTATCACTTTATTTATTTATTTTTTGCATTGCACTCCATATTCTTCATAGTGTCTAAAAATCCATGCATAATGTACTGATCTTTCAAAGGTCATGACTATGGACATAACCTTCATTTTGTCTGAAAATTTGTCTACCCATATATTAAAGTATGGAGGAGGCTGGACATCCTATGTATCCAGAAGATGAAATGGAAGGGCAGTGCAGCAAGCCACTAGGCTTGGGATCCAGAGTCTACTACTCATGTGGAGGGCAGGCTAGAAATGGTCTAGGAACTGTGGTGAGAGAGAGGCTTCAGAAGCAGTAAGGGATATCATCAGAATTAATGACAGACTCATGGCAGTCAGACTCCAGTGCAATGATAGGGCAGTATTCATACTCTCAGCCTGTGCCCCACAGCAGGGTTGTGATAGTGAGGAAAAGAGTGCATTCAGACAGCAGTTGCAGGATCTACTAGATAAAGCAGGACAACATGAATTGGTGTTGATAATGGGTGACTTGAGTGCACATATCGGGGCAGACAGAACAGGATATGAGGACTGCATGGGTCCACATGGTTGGGGCAACAAAAATAAAGAAGGAGAAGCCATTCTAGACTTCTGTCAACACATGGTTCAGAAAGAGAGACAGTCACAAGATCACATACAAGAATAGCCAACATGCAACTCAGTTAACTTCCTCCTAGTAAGGAAAACGCATTGTGCCAGAATCCATTATTGCAAAGTCATTCCCAGTAAAACACACACAAAATAAACCACTAGTTGCCACAATCAGCTGCAAGCAATGATCAGAGAAGGCTCTAAGGTCAACAGAGTCCAGACTGAAGACTTGGAAGTTGACTGGAGAGAAAGTACAATAGTTCAAGGAATTACTCAGGGCTCTAGCACCCCAAGAAGAGGAGGAAATAGGTGGAGTTGAAAAAGAATGGCAGCACCTAAAAACAGCATGTGTTAGGACTACAGAAAAGATATGTGGCTGAACCACGTATGGAAATAAGGTACATAAGGAAAGCTGGTGGTGGAATGCAGAAGTCCAGGAAGTCATCAAAAGAAAAAAGGAGTGCAGGAAGAAGTGGGAGATAGTAAAGACTGACCAGGCTAGGAAGGACTGCTGGTTGGCTAACAAAGACACTAAGAAAGAAGTTGCAATAGCAAAGAATAGGGCATCAGAGGCACTGTACCAACTTCTGGAAAGTGACTCAGTAAGGGACACAAAGAAACTATATCAGGTTGCAAGGCAAAGACAGAAAGATAAAGAAGATAGCCAGACACCCTTCATAAGGGATGCCAGCAAAAACCTGCTCACCAGCCCAGAGAACATCAAAGGCAGATGGAAGGAGTATTTCTAGCAGCTTCTGAATGAAGAAAACCCCATAGAAGCTGTACTGCCCCAGAAACAGCCTACGATGAGAGATGAAGAGGAACCCACCTTAGATGGAGTAAGAACAGCACTAAGGAAGATGAAGTCAGGGAAAGCAGCAGGCTCAGATGAGGTTACAGCAGATATGATAAAGATGCTGGGTGAGGTAGGGGAGAAATGGCTCCTGAGGGTACTAATAGCAGTGTGGAGAGAAAGGCATATTCCAGATGACTGGAGAATAAGCATACTCATGCCAGTGTACAAGAACAAAGGGAACATCCACAACTGTGGGCAGTACAGAGGCATCAAACTCCTATCACATTGCATGAAAGTTCTGGAGAGGGTGATTGATAAATGGATACACAGAGCAGTAGAATGTAAGATGGGAGATGAGCAGTTTGGATTCAGATCAGGATGCAGCACAATCGACCTGATGTTTGCATTGAGATAGATACTTGAGAAGAAGCTAGAGATGAGGAGAGAGACCAACTGGGCATTCCTAGACCTGGAGAAAGCATATGACAAGATCCCAAGAAAGCTGATCTGGGCAGTACTACGGTGGTTTGAAGTCCCAGAAACATTGGTAGAATTAGTGCAGGCTATATACAAGGACCCATTGACTCCAGTACGAACAGGGTTCAGCCTCACAGAGGGGTTCTCAGTGGCTGTGGGTGTACATCAGGTTTCAGCTCTGAGTCCACTGCTGTTCATACTGGTGATGAACTACATTAGCAAACAGGTCGGAGGGGACAGACCAACAAAGCTGCTGTATGAAGATGATCAGCAAAGGACAGGAGAATGGAATGCAAATCAAAGTACATGGAATGAAACTAAGCACAGATAAGACAGTAGGTAATGGCAGCAAACTGGGGAAATCAGAAGAAGCTGAAGCTGTGTGTGTGTGTGTGTGTGTGTGTGTGTGTGTGTGTGTGTGTGTGTGTGTGTGTGTGTGGAATTTGGGTTCTGTGTACATTCCTCATTATTTCCATGAGATCACTAACAGTGGGATAAGGAGTTTTTCCTTATCCCCCACTGCTGAGAGATCTAGGTGTTAGTATATTTAATTAGCACGGGATGTTGGGGGTGCAGGGTGACTTGCCACCCCTGCAAAAACTCTTTCGTCTATGTCTTTTTGACATTTTGTCAAATCAATGTTGAATTGACTTTGGATTAATGCATTCTGTTTGTTATATCAGAATGTCAGATTTGTAGTATTCAGTGTTTCAATATAAACCTGAGTTTGCCAGGTGTCAGATACCGTTTTTCATATGTATATGTGTATACATATATATGTGGCAAACCTATTGGAATGCCCTGATACACTAGCTTCTGCTGGGCGTATGTGTGGTTCACTGAATCCCAGAAGCTTTACATGACTATTACTTTTTTTGGATAGTCAAAAGCCCCATGTGCATTTAAAATCCTAAACAAGGCTGCAAACCTTACCAGCACTTGATAACTGCACTTCATATTCTCAGAGCATTCAGGGTTTTGCTTTGGACAGCCATTTCTGAATTGTCAGTTAGTTTGATGACACAATATGTTTCATCTACATCATTACATCATGTAATCACACTGTAATTTGCTTCTGAAAGTTACTTATGTGGCTCCTGAAATATACCTTCCTTATCTTATATTTCACTACAAGACATTTTATTTATCTGCTGGGGAAGATTTAGGCTTCTGGTTCTATTACTGGCGGAGATATTGGACTTGTGGGAACACAGAAGGTCCAGGAGAAATGTAAGACAGAGATCTCCTCTCAAAACTCTGTAAGGCACTGACTAAAGGGATAGACCATTCAACCTGTCTTGGTAGATCATGGATTTCAAGTCTGTGATATTTTTGAGGGGAACCTTTGGGACTCTTTCTAATTGTTTGATATGTTTTACGAGATACATCCCAAATGAGGTTATTGTATTTGATAATTAGTCTGATGAATGCTGAGTATAAGAGAGCAGTTTACTCTTTAGATCTTGATATTTCTTTGGACATTAGTGCTAAATAAAAGGAAAAAAGATTTCCTGGCAACCACGGTGACATGATGGTCAAAAGAGAGAAAAGCATCAACCCCAGTCCCTGTGCCCCTGACTACATTTTCACATTGTTGTGGTGTGTTGCCTATAACATATGGTGAGAAGAGGGGTTGTTTACTAAAAGTGGTGATACTCATTTTTTACCATTTAGTCTGAGTATACTTTTAGTACACCACGGGTTTACTAGGATGAGTTCATTCTGGGGAGTATGGGTGTCAGAGGATGACATAATAATTATTTCTGACCCCATGTGCAAAAACGGGAAAAGGGGTTGTGGATGGATGAGTCTACAAACTTTGCTAGCCAGAGAGATCTTGGACATTGGAAAAATAACTGATAAAATGAAGAGGTCCCAGCACACAGCACTGAGGTGCACAGCTGGCCACTTTCGTACTTTCTGATGAGGCACCTGTGTACTCTCACTGCATGGGTTCTGTCTTTTATCCAGATTGTTATCTACATTACCATACACTGGGCAATTTTTAAAGCCTTTAGCTTCTACATGATGCCGGCATAGGGAATGGTGTTAAAGGCTTCGGCCAGGTCAAGATATGCAGTGTACTCCATGACCATTATCTACAGCTTCTGCAACCCTTTAAAGAAGCATAGCAGGTTAAATAGACAGGACTGATCCTTCACAAAGCCAAACTGTTAGGGTCAGTCTAATTAAATTCCTCATGTCATACTTTATGACATTATTTAAAATAAGATTCTTGGCTCTGTAGATGAGGATTGTAAGGTGGATAGGCCTGTAATTACCTGCGTCACTTGTAAGGCCACACTTATGTAGGGGCACCTTCACTGCACTTTGCCAGTCATAGTTCTAATTTAAATATAACAACTAATCTAATCATTATCGATAACTTATGCAAACAGCCAATAGTCTTGCTGATTCCCTAAATAATAAGATATTCCACTCATTTCCAGCTACCCTGCTATTCCATTAGCTTGTTCTCTAAGCAGTTTGTTTTGATACTCTACTTAGAAATTTAAAGCCATTACTATATTGCTTTCAACAAGTACAGTATGTTTTATTTTCCAATTAAATGCAGATCATCTTTTTATTACAGCTGTTAATTTATATACTGTCTAACTAATTAACAGCGGATTTTCCAAGAGATTACGTACAAGCATCCAGACCTCACTAATATTCAGTACATGAAAACCAACGTGTTAAGCTATATTCCAGCATCAGAACTCCATTTCATAATCAGATATTCCTCATTGTAAAAATTCAAACTCACAAGGTGTGTCAGCCAAATGATAAGTTTATCTAGACTTTCTTGTAGCATTAAGGTAAGCCATCCTCCACACTAGCACATGTAAAAGTAAGGCAATCCATCTTCCACACTGGCTCTTGTAACAGTAAGGTATGCCATCTGGCAAACTAGCATTTGTAACAGTAAGGTAATCCATCCTGCACACTAGCACATGTAACAATAAGGTAAGCCATCTGGCACACTAGCACTTGTAACAGTAAGGTCCACTGTCCTGCACACTAGCACATGTAACAGTAAGGTAAGAAATCCTCTGTGTTAGCACTTGCAACTTTAAGGTAAGCCATCATGCACACTAGCACTTGTAACAGTAATGTCAGCCATCCTGTACACTAATACTAGCAACAATAAGGTAAGCCATCCTGCACAATAGCATCTGTAACAGTAAGGCAATCCATTTTGCAAACTACCACTTGTAACACTAAGGTATGTCATCCTGCACACTAGCACTTGTAACAGTAAGGTAAACCATCCTGCACACAGCACCTGTAACAGTAAGGTAATCCATCCTGCATGTGTAACAGTAAGGCAATCCATCCTGCAAACTACCACTTGTAACACTAAGGTATGTCATCCTACACACTAGAACTTGTAACAGTAAGGTAAGCAGTCCTCCACACTAGCACATGTAACAGTAAGGTGAGCCATGCTGTACACTAGTACTTGCAACAGTAAGGTAAGCCATCCTCCACACTCGCATATGTAACAGCAAGGTAAGCCATCCTGCACACTAGCACCTGTAACAGTAAGGAAAGCCATCCCGCACACTAGCACCTGTAACAGTAAGGTATGCCATCCTGCACACTAGCACCTGTAACAGTAAGGTATGCCATGCTGCACACTAGCACTTGTAACAGTAAGGTAAGCCATCCTGTACACTAGTACTTGTAACAGTAAGGTAATCCATCCTGCACACTAGCACATGTAACACTAAGGTAATATAGCCTACATACTAGCAATTGTAACAGTAAGGTAATACATCCTGCATACTAGCACTTGTAACAGTAAGGTAAGCCATCCTGCAAACTAGCACTTGTAACAGTAAGGTAAGCCATCCTGCACACTAGCACTTGTAACAGTAAGGTATGCCATCCTGCACACTAGCACTTGTAACAGTAAGGTAAGCCATCCTACAAACTAGCACATGTAATGGTAAGGTTAGCCATCCTGCACACTATAACTTGTAACAGTAAGGTAAGACTTCTTCTGCATTAGCACTTGTAAATTTAAGGCCAGCCATCCTGCACACTAGCACTTGTAACAGTAAGGAAAGTCATCCTGCACACTAACACTTGTAACAGTAAGGTAAGCCATCCTGCACACTAGCACCTGTAACAGTAATGTAAGTCATCCTGCACACTAGCACTTGTAACAGTACGGTCAGCCATCCTGCACACTAGCACTTGTAACAGTATGGTTAGCCACCCTGCACACTAGCACCTGTAACAGTAATGTAAGCCATCCTGCACACTAGCACTTGTAACAGTAAGGTGAGGCATCCTGGACACTAGCACTTGTAACAGTAAGGTATGCCATCCTGTACACTAGTAATACTAACAGTAAAGTAAGCCATCCTGGACACTAGCACCTGTGACAGTAAAGCAAGACATCCTGCACACTAGCACTTGCTTGTATGAGTTTCTGGTCTTTTCAGAAGTGTGTACTATGTATGCAATGTATGCATCTTTCTTTTTATATCGTGTGTGCCTTTTCTCGCTGTGCCAACGTTGAAAAGGGGTTTTCCACCCAGCTGTTTTTTCCTGGTCAACAAAAGTGATACTTCTAAGTCTGTCTGAATATAAGATACACACACACACACACACATATATATATATATATATATATATATATATATATATATATATATATATATATATATATATTTACACACACACACACACACACACACACACACACACACACACACACACACACACACATATATATATATATATATATATATATATACACACACACACACACACACACACACACACACACACACACACACACACACACACACACATATTTATATATATATATATATATATATATATATATATATATATATATATATATATACACACACACACACACACACACACACACACAGACACATATATATATATATATATATATATATATATATATATATATATATATATACCTAGAAGCAAAGTACTGAAACCACCACAGCGATAAGCATAAACAAAATACTTTAATAAAGCAAAATAAATAGCTATTACACGTGTATAAAGATGACCGCTTTTGGGTATGAGCCCTTTTTTTGAGGTCTTAAAACTTCAAAGGTTCATGTTCTCTTAAAAAGCGTCTCTTATTCAATCATATAAAAGATGTAAATAAGTCATAGTTTTTTGTAAAACTGTATTGGTTGGTCAAAAAAACACATCCAGTTATGCCATTTACATGCTAAAATGGCTATTCCTTCGTCATTAGTCCCTATAGAATCAAATAAAAGTCGTACAGGCACTTTCAAGTCCTTGGTTCTGATATAAAAGCAGGGACCAGTCAGATATAAGATATAAATGAGTCACAGTTTTCGTAATGCTCTATTGGTTTATCGGAAAACTGCATCCAGTTATGACATTTATGTGCTAAAAAGGCTGTTCCTTCTTCATTGGTCAATGTAATGTTAAGTGCCCAATAAAATGTTTACAAACACTTACAAATCATTGGTTCTGCTATAAAAGCACAGACCAATCACATATAAAATGTAAATAGATCATTCAGATGGTAAACTATCTTCATTTGTTGTATAAATATGTTGAGTAACCAATGAGTAGTGTACGTACACAAACAAACTATTGGCGTTAGCACATGAGCAAGGACCAATCCTGAATCAAGTATATCTATAAAGCAATCTTGCATTGCATGTTTCCTAAGTGACCCTAACCAATTCAAGGTATAAGAACCACAAATCAAAACAAACATATTGCCACATATATTAAGTATAATGCCCATCAATAAACCGTTATGTGCAGGTACGTGTATAGACATATAGCGCAAAGATTATATTCATCTGTCCCATAATAAAACCATCAAAAACATAAAATAAGCAACTGAGCATGAATAGCCAACAAACAAATGCTCAGTTCATTTTGGCTAACTCAAGGCCAATAGACATTTAAAGCAAAGGATATCCAAGCATATTAGTGATATCCCCTTGAAGGATACAAAGCGTTCTTTAACGAAACATATTTTAGACACTGCTTCCCATAATTTTCTTTTTCTGTTTCTTCAGATTGTATATCCCAACCCTCGAGATGTCGACATTGTAGCTGAGAGTGAGTTAGCTGAAATGAATTGGATAGCAGATCTACAAGCAGATGTCTTTCCAGGCGTAAATACTTGCTTCCTCCTCAAATTGGTTCTGAAGAAATGCAGACTTCAATACTAGACATGCGACATATACATAGACATCTACTAATATATTTTAGATGTATATATGCTGATAGATGGTTGGATGAAGTGGGTTCTTGTATTCAGCGCGAGCGTTAGTAGCATCTGGCACTCATTAAGTGATAGTCATCACTGTAAATACAATTGTTTTGGTTATTCTGGTTGTGTCCATTTTTGCCCACTTACCTATGTCCAGCTGCTTTGTTCTGTTTATGCATTTGTGTCTTTGTTTGTTGGCTATTCACATTCAGTTGCTTATTTTCTTATGCTTTCGTCTCGGCCATACGGGGTTTGACATTATGGCCTTTCTATGATCTTAAGGGAACCCATACATATATATATATATATATATATATATATATATATATATATATATATATATATACATATACACACACACACACACACACACACACACACACACACACACACACACACACAAGTCTGTATTAAGTGCAAAGTAGTCAAGCTGCTGATGGGGAAAGACATCCATTAATAGTGCTGCAATGAGCAGTTTCAAACTTCACAGCAGGGAAGGAAAGCTACAACATGGTGTAACTGCAGATCTTTACATCCACTAACACTCTTCTACAAAAAAATGCACAGAAAAACAGTCTCTATCAAAGCTTAAGCGCTACCTGTTTTAAGAGGGGAAGAATCCAATAATTCACTCCCTTTACTACTGAATGCTAACTCTTTCTGTAAGGTTTCCATCATTTAACCATCTACTTTAACTTAACATGGAGCAAAATCTATTGAAAATATCTTTATGATTAGGAAATGTGCTGAATACATAAACACACAATGCCAACATAACGATTTTATAATATTATCCTGAAATTTTACCAGTGCTAGAATAATAAGAAATTGTATGCATATGCTACATCGTTAACATTTTTTTCAGTGAAAAGTTCTTGGTTTTAACTGGAAAGAATTAAGAATTCAGTGAGTCTTTCTTAGTGGGACTCATTTCAGGCTGGTGAGATCATAAGTCCTTTTAAAAATCACACCTTAATTCGTGTTCCTAATTTTAAACTTGGCTTCTGTGGTGATTTTTTTGACTGGTCAGGCTAATTATTCAACTGAAACACTACGCACACCTAGATGTCTTTCAGCACATCTGACAATATAACTTTGTGGTTTATAGCAACGTGTCCTAAATAAATTGCAGCATGTTGGCCTGAGGTTAACTACCACGTCTCCATTTTCACATTCTGTAAGTCTAAGCAAGTCAACTATTCAAAAGCATCCTTATAACTGAACTCTTGAAAAAAAAAGTTTGTGTCTGGGGAGGCGTCTTCATTTAAGAAATGAATCTAATTATTTACATTCTTCTTCTATTCTGTCAATGTACTGCAGTATTTGATGTCTCCTGTTGTGACTGTCATCAATCTGTCATCTCTCTCTGCCCATACTGTCTCTGTTCATCCACCTTCTTGATGGTTTTGGAGCAGGAAGAGACTTTTGTTAAAGGTTAAAAGTAAATTAGACAGTTTTGTATGTTGTAGGTGAAGAGCATCTAAAGCATTATATGCACCATGCTAAAGTTTGCCATGGAAGATGATGTAGGTATCATTTTAGTAGCCCTTTCACAGAACATTTTGATGATCACACATTGGTATATGGCTTTGTGACACATCACACAGCAGCATTTTTTATCTACTCCACTGCCTCCACTTTTTAATAATGGTGTCACCCCATGAATCTGTTTCTGCCCTCCCCCCTTTCTCTGTCCATCCCTCCTCATAATCTGAAGGACTATCATATTTCCCAATGAGGTGTATTTACAAGGGGCAGCAATATCCTCAATATTGGAGAACACGAATCACACATTGTGTGCTGTGGCAGGGCTAGCCACTCAGTGGTATAAAATATGGCTCTACATGATTCGGTTATGCTAACTAATGTTGCCAAATGGGCATGGGTATTTGCCAATAATAAATTGCTGAGGATCTGGCTTACACCACCTATACAAGGGACCCATGCTAATGGTAACAGTATATGACAAAGGAATGCCAAAGACGCTGAAAAGTAAGGCAAACAAAACAGTGGTATGACCAGTACTACCGAATGGTATAGAAATCTTAGCAGTAAAAGCAGATCAGTTGAGGAAGCTAGAGTTGATGGAAATGAAGTGCCTGAGAAGGGTGGTAGGATGCATGCTGTGGGACAGATGAAGAAATGAGGACATAAGAGCAGAAGTCAAAGTAGTTCCAATTGCAGAAATGTCAAAGAGAATAGATTACGGTGGTTCAGTCACATGTGACGAAAACCAAAAGACAATCTGGTAAAGAAGATTTGGGACAGACAGGAAAAAGGTAAGATAAAACAAGGGCATTCAGCAAAGAGATGGATGGATTGTGTGAGAGAACACCTGCTACATGCAGTCAACAGAAAAAGATGGCATCCCAACCGAATGGAGGACAGCCACTGTCATCCTTCTACACAAAGGTGGTGCATCTAACAGCCCAGGCAATTATAGGCCCATCAGCCTAACTAGCGTGATCTGCAATGCCATGGAATGCATTATCATGGACCTTATAAACAAGGACATTGGCAACCTCCAAATGCTTGACCCCACACAGTTTGGTTTTGTTAAAGGGAGATCATGCCTGTTAAACTTGGTCAACGTCTTGGAAACAGTCACCAAAGCCATGGACGAGGGGAAGACAGTGGACACCACCTACCTTGACCTAGCTAAAGCCTTCGATACTATTCCCCACTTGGACATAATAGATAAACTCTCCTAGCTAGGCAACAACCTGTATGTTACTAGATGGGAAGCTAACTGGCTCACTGATAGAACCCACTCAGTCAAAATAGGGGATGCCACCTCTAGTAGTAGACCCATAACAAGTGGCATACCCCAAGGATTGGTCTTGGGGTGTTTACTGTTTGGGATATACTTTTCTGAGGTGCAAACCAAAACCATTGTCTGTGGCTTACCAAGTTTGCAGATGACTGGAATCTGAGTGCTGTCTTAAATTCCCCTAGTGATCTGAATGTCCTCCAAGAGGGCTTTACCCAAACTAATGACTAGTGCCAGCAGCATGGCCTCACACTGAATGCCAAGAAATTATCTCATTTGGGGAAAATGGTGTTCCCACTAATTATCACATTAATAACAACGTACTAATCATACAATCAGTTGTGAGGGACTTGGGCACCCAGGTTGATAGCAACCTGACTTGTGACCACCACATTGCCCCCATTGTATGGAAGGCTTTCTATATGGCCCACCTCATAAGTAAGGGTATTTCATCCAGGAAAAAGGAGATCATAACATCCCTGTACTCCTCCCTTATCAGACCCATTACTGAGTATAATGCCCCCCTTTTTAAGTCAAAAGTGGTTGATTTTAAAAGTTATTAATTTATCACTTTGCAAGTTACATTCCAGACAGTAACTACTGGAGTTGGACGAGAGGAAAATTAAGTCTGAATTTGTTCACATTCTGAATAATACAAAGTTAAATATTTGGAACTTCTTTACAGGACCTATGATTGCACTTTTGGTTAAGACTAAAAAGAGGGAAAAAGTCTGAATGTTACTGTTTGCCTGAGTTTCTATTGATGGCTGGCAACTATTATCAGATTTTCCAAAATGGTTTATATTGGTTTAGGATTGTGAATGGGATCAGTGCTGACTTTTATAGTCAGTTGGCAAAAATTCTTAAAAGAAAATTACAAGAGACCTTTGTTATATGGCAGAATTATCTTTATGCAAATTATTCTTTGTATGTGTGTACCTCACCAAGCACATGCAGCAGCTGGAGAGACCACAGAGATTACTGACCAGGAAAATCCAGGGTCTCAAACACCTATCCTATACAGATAGATTAAAAACCCTGTCCCTCTACTCAGTCTCATACAAACTGCTCAAAGGTGATCTGTGTCTGGCATAAAAGGCTGTCTCAGACTCATCCTTGACGGCATTGTTGCATATGCATAAGTCAAACTACACTCATGCAACCAGCATGCAAGGCCTCAACCTGGTCTGTGACATTAATGGAACTTGTTGGTGGGATAGATTTGTGTCCCAAAGACTCCCCCACCTCTGGAATAGACTCCCTCTCCATGTCAAGCAGAGTACCTCACTAGCCCTTTTTAAGAGGAACCTGGAGG
The DNA here is from genome assembly GCF_019279795.1 of Protopterus annectens. Lineage (NCBI taxonomy): Eukaryota > Metazoa > Chordata > Ceratodontiformes > Protopteridae > Protopterus > Protopterus annectens. The sequence continues at coordinate 178,322,377 of NC_056747.1, read as the reverse complement.
ACTGGATGGGAAACAGAAAATACATCCCTGAGATCCCACCTGTGTCCTTGCTGAACAGGGGAAACAAGTGATGGCTTTGTGGGAACATGGGAGAAATTCTTGGCTAGGCTTATAAAGGCCTCCAGGCCAATAGCCTAGTATCATCCTATGAACCTATGAACCTATGGGGTGCTTGCTGAGGAAATGGTGGTGTCTGGGATTTAATATAATTTACTTGCTAAGTAGAAAAGTGAGCCAGTCCCTAACTGAAAAATTTCACTGTGGACACCAGTAATATATGCAGGTACAAATTCAATGCATATAATCAGTTTAATCAATCGACATGTCTTTAGATTGTATTAAGAAAACTGGTTTGCTTACTGAAAACACACACACATGAAAGAACAAGTAAACTCAAGAAAATTGGAAAGAGATCAGGGATGAACCTTAATTCCCCAAAGCTGTGATGCAGAAACCTTTACAGATGTGTTCCACCATAATTCATAATAGATATCAACTTTCCCTATACTGATAATGTTTAGAAAAGTAAATTTTATGTTGATGTATATGGCACCACTGATCATGCAGTCTGATTATTTTTTTAAAAAATGGAATTTCCAACATAAGCATTTGTTCAGACCAGTTGAAATTTTTCTCACCTTTTTCATTTCATCTGTAGAGAAAACATTTCTTGCAACAACAAACTAAATGTGTACAGGATCTCCAAAAATGCTCACTTTACGTTTGCTCAAACCTGTGATGTTCATCATTGTTTCAAGGTTGAAACCACACTGGGTTAGAGGCAAGCACAAAATGTTCATTTCACTTTTCTCTGACACTGTGCAGTCTTAAAGTTGGCATATATAAGTGGGAGGAGGCATAGGGGAGCAAAAGGGTTTACTCCCTTGTAAAAATGCTTGTTTGAATCCATTCCCAATAATCACTGCATTCTGGAGGCGGTGTATACTTGAACAGTTACTTCAGAGCTCATAACTCTCAAGCACATCTGTCTCATTCACAATTGGGCCTTCTGCTTGGTAGCTATCGTCAGCCAAAAAATAGACACATAAATGTATGCAATAAAAAACATTTGTTGACATAATGTATAGGATTTTTATCAACACTTTCTTCACAATGGTGCTTTTCTGTTCCCTTGTTCTTTGTGTCTGCCCCATCCTCCACAGAGACATTAAGCTAAAGTTTCTGAAATTCTAACCTGCCGCTCAGAGAAGTTGCATTTCAGTGTCCATCTGTTCCTTGTGCCTGCTCCACCCCCACCAAGATATTAAGCTAAAGTTCTGAAAGAGCTCCAATATTGGCTTTATTTGATTTGACCCCCTATCTAGCTATCCTGCTTCTTTGTTAAATGGAATGCCACCTCCTCCCCTTTTCCTGTTGTGGTTTTATAAGGCTGTGCCACTGGCCTCTGCCCCTTATGGTAATCTGATTCCCAAACTCCCTCCCTCCCCCTTCATTGCTGTTGGCTGTTGTATAAGCTATTTACATACTCTTCCCACTCATTGTTTTCCATAGCTCTATCTTAGAAAGCAAATTTCCCTATAGAATGGTCCATAAAACTGTACCCTGTAAAGCAGTAAATACTGAGCGAATACCCTGCATGCCAACAAGCTTAGAGCAGCTATTTGGGCGTCGAGTGGCAACAGCTATACATTTAGTAGAATTCAGTACTGTGTAAACATTAAAGTTAATAGAATTTATTATTATTTAGCACAATCTGCCCCAATAAAGCATCCTTAGTATTATGTAAATGTTGACGTTAGTAGAATTTAGTACTGTTTAGCATAATCTGCCTTAACAAAGCACCCTTAATAAACTTCTAACTCCAATACACCACCCTCTTGAGCTCACCAGTAAAAGGACTAGACAGCATGGATATGCAATTTCCTTACTTCTTTGTAGCAAGTTTGGTGGATATGGGCATCTTGAGACAATGCAGCAATTTTCATATGTTTACCGATAACCACTTGATTCTTAAAGAAATGGACATAGTATGTAAGAGGTGTAACTACACAATGACAGTGGAGGCTGAACTCTTGCATACAAGTGCATATGAGTTTGTCAAAACCACACACAAAACACCCACCTCACATAGCAATCAACAGTCTTCCAAAACAACAGCTATCACCTAGACCATCCATTGTCAGAGCTATGCCTCAACAAGCCCAAAGACACTCATACAGTCACCCTCAGTGGAGTCCTAAATACTAAGCCTCTAAGGCAAGCAAACACACTTCCCAGGACTCTCGTCATAGGAGACTCCATTGTAAGACATACTCATGCCCCTCTAACCAGGAATAACAAGGATAATGGTTAGTTGCTTACCTGGAGTCAGGATCCCCAAATCATGCACACACTCAAGTCATTACACTACAGGTACCAGTGTGATTCCATCATAGTCTATGTACATATAAATGACCTGAGACATACCCCCATGCACTTTATGAAGAAAGACATTATGGAGCTTTCAGACTATGCATCTCAGGCTGGTATGAGCCTAGCACTGAGCAGCATATTACCATCATCAAAGATGATGCCACAATATGAGCGAAAGACCATGCTGATTTGCAGGCGTATGGTTTGCACCTGACCCCTCTAGGCTTCTGAATCCTGGCTAAAACTTTATTCACCACTACAGTGGTTTTTTTTTTGGTAATGCCAAATTGACAAACCTACCAACTTAGCAAAATTAACTCAACTGTACCTCCAGGTGTTACTGCTTGATGCCAGGAGCCTAAATAACAAAAAATAAATAAATAAAAAAATAAAAAAACTACCTCCAAGCCCTCCTCATATTAGGGGATATACACATCTGTGCAGTTACTGAGACATGGTTTAAAGTGGAAGACACTATCCTGAAAGTGCTAGACTTCAGTGCCTTCCACATGTCTAGACCACTAGCTGCACAGACAAGGGCTAAAGGTGGAGGTGTCTTGATATACATCAGTTACAAGCATACCCACAGCTTGATCAAACAGGATGATGGCCTGGAGTTCCTTCATACACAGATAGATCACAATAGAAAAAAATCTCTTCCATATCCAAGCCAACTATATGTCATAGTCTATATCCCAAGAAGCTCACAATGCATGCTTCGACCTACTGGATACAATTACCATCCAACCTAACACCCTACTCATTGGAGACTTTAATTATCTCTCTTTAGACTTTGAATCTTACATGGCCTCAAATTTGTAGGCACAGAGATTCCTCGGCTTCATAAATAAAAACTCCCCTGACCAAATTGTGAAAATGCCCAGTACAGGCTCCAACATACTAGATCTTATACCCACAAATATTGGAGAACGCTAAACCCCCAATGTCTCATCCTCTCTGGAAAGGTCTGACTTTAAATCTGTTTCCGTTGAAATAAAAATCAACTCTGTAACCCCAGTAAAACCAGTAATAGGAAATATAAGGGATGGTTTATCAAAATTCAGTACCCCTCCAAACCAAGAGAACACAGCAGCCTATGCCAAATTGCTATCAGAAACTCTGTAGTACCATGTCAATGGCTACATAGAAGCTCCTGTACCTACCAGAAGCAGTTCCAGAACTAGCCCCAGAAAAAAACTGCACTGGTGGCAGCCTAAATTAAACAAGATATACAACAATAGGAAAAAATGGCAAAATCAGAAAGGGTAATTCCCATAAAGATAAAAACTCTATTATCAAACTAAATAGGCAACTAAGATGGCTAATTTGGTCAAACAAAGTCAACTTTAAGGTTAAGATAGCTTCATGCCATGAGAATTGAGGACTATGACAGTCATCCCCCTTCATAAGGGAGGACCTTCAACAGATCCTAGAAACTACATAGCTATTAGTCTGGATATTCTTATTTGCAAAGCCATGGAAAGAATTCCATGGAAATTATCAACAAGGACATAGAAGACCTCCAGACTCTGGATCTATCCCAGTCTGGCTTTGTCAAAGGAAGGTCATGCTTACTGAACCTGGTGGACTTCTTTGAAAAGGCCACTAAAGCAATGGATGAGAGGAAAGCGGGGCATATTGCCTACCTAGATCTGTCTAAAGCATTTGATACAATAACCCACTCGGACATTGTCAACAAACATATGGAACCAGGCATGAACCCCTTTATAACATGCTTGATATCTAGCTGGCTCATGGACAGGACCCAAGAGGTTAGGATCAGTGAGGCCTCCACAAAGAGGTTGGTCACCAGGGGGAAGTCCCTCAGGACTCTGTGCAGGGCTCATGCCTCTTTGGCACCTGCTTCTCAGAGGTCAAAGCTACTGCTAAAGGCCTCTGACTGACCAAGTTCACAGATGACTGCAAACTGGGGGCAGTCACAAACACTCTTCAGGAAGGTATAACACAGAGAAACTCTTGGTGTCAAAGCCCTGGTATTGCAAGAAATGCATTCTAGTACCTTCTGGGAAGTCAGCCACCTCAGGTAATGACATCATCATCATCATTAAAACACCCCTAAAAGTTGATTCAAAAATCAGGAATCTGGGAACTCATGCAGATTGTAATCTAGCCTTTGACCAACATGTCATGCAGATTGTAATCTAGCCTTTGACCAACATGTCATGCAGATTATAATCTAGCCTTTTTTTCAACATGTCATGCAGATTGTAATCTAGCCTTTGACCAACATGTCATGCAGATTATAATCTAGCCTTTGACCAACATATCATGCAGATTGTAATCTAGCCTTTGACCAACATGTCATGCAGATTGTAATCTAGCCTTTGACCAACATGTCATGCAGATTGTAATCTAGCCTTTTTTCAACATGTCATGCAGATTGTAATCTAGCCTTTGACCAACATGTCATGCAGATTGTAATCTAGCCTTTGACCAACATGTCATGCAGATTGTAATCTAGCCTTTTTTCAACATGTCATGCTGATTGTAATCTAGCTTTTGACCAACATATCATGCAGATTGTAATCTGGCCTTTGACCAACATGTCATGCAGATTGTAATCTAGCCTTTGACCAACATGTCATGCAGATTATAATCTAGCCTTTGACCAACATGTCATGCAGATTGTAATCTAGCCTTTGACCAACATGTCATGCAGATTGTAATCTAGCCTTTGACCAACATGTCATGCAGATTGTAATCTAGCCTTTGACCAACATGTCATGCAGATTGTAATCTAGCCTTTGACCAACATGTGTCCAAAGCAGTAAGAAAATCCTTTTATGTTGCTCACCTTATAAGTAAGGGCATGGCATCAAGGTCCAGAGAGGTTATCATACCACTGTACTTGTTCCTCATCAGACACATTATCATCATCATCATCAACCTGCTTTTTCCCATTTTTATCTGCTGTCGGGGTGTCATGCCAGCTGTCGCCATCTCTCTCTATTCTGTGCTACTCTCATTTCCTTCTTTGACACTCATGCCTGAGTTTCTCAGGTCTTCTCTCACATACTACATCCATCTCTTTGCTGGATGCCCTCATTTCCTCTTGTCTTCTTCCTGTCTGTCCCAAATGTCTTCAGCAGATTGTCTTCTCCTTTTCTGCACATATGCCCACATCACTATAATCTGTTCTCTTTGACCCTTTCTGTAGTTCATGCTCCTTTGTCTTCTGCACTTTTGTCCTCCTTTCTTCATCTGCCTCAACAATGTGCATCCTACCACCCATTTCAAGCATTTCATCTCAATTATTTCTAGATTCCTCAACTGCTCTACCTTTACTGCCCAGGTTTCTGTACCATACAGTAGTACTGGTTGCACCACTGTTTTGCACATTTCAGTTTGTTGGCATTTTTCTGTCATATACTGTATATGATTCTATCCACGGTGGTGCAGTGGTAGCATTGTTACCTCACAGCAAGAGGTTCTCCCATTTGATTCTCTGTTGGAGTGCACGGAGTGCCTTCTGTGTGGACTCTGCATGTCCTCCCCGTGGTTGGGTGGGCATTTGAAAGACATGCGTAAATGGGCGAGACTTTGCTGAAGGTTGAACGTTGAGCTGGCACCTCGGCGTTCATGAAAATCTACTGCTAATCATTAGCGGACCGGAGTTCCGCTGTGGTGACCCCTAACTGGGAAAAGCCGAATGACAAACAGCAACATAGTGTATATGATTCTCTGTGCCACTTGGCTCCAACACATCTGATTCTAGCTTTGACCTTATCATTCAGATTTCCCTTCTCCTCAACACCCCTCCCAGATATTTGAAGTTATTAACCTGTAACACTATTTTCCCTTCCATCTCAATTCTCAGCTTCTTCTGATTTCCCCCATTTTTTTGCCATTATCACTGTTGTAACTGTACTCAGTTTCATCCCATGTGTCTTCAGTTCTGCATTCCATTCTCCTGTCCCTTGCTGTAATTCTTGTTCAGAGTCTGCCTGTAATGCCACATCATCTGCATATAGCTAATTTGGTGATCTCTCCCCTTCAACCTGTTTGCTACTGTAGTCCTTCACCAGTATGAACAGTGCTGGCCTCAGATCTAAACCCTGATGCACACCACTGCCACTTCAAACCACTCTACATAGCTTGCACTAATTCTACTAATGTTTCTGTGAATTCAGACCACCACAGGACTTCCCAAATCAGCTTACTTGGGACCTTGTCATATGCTTTCTCCAAGTCTTGAAATGCCCATTTAGTCTCTTTCCTCATTTCTAGCTTCTTCTCAACTCTCGTTCTCACTGCAAAAATCAGCCCAGTTGTGCTCCATCCTGATCTGAATCCAAACTGCTCATCTCCCATCTTACTTTCTACTACTCTGTGTATTTGTTTATCAGTCACCCTCTTCAGGACTTTCATTCAGTGTGACAGGAGTTTGATACGTCTGAACTGCCCACAGTTGTGGATGCCCCCTTTGTCCGTGAACACTGGTAGTAGTATACTTATTCTCCAGTTATCTAGGATATGCCTTTCTCTCCACACTGCTATGAGTCACCTCAGGAGCCATTTCTCCCCTTTCTCACCCAGCATATTTATAATATTTGCTGAGACTTTATCTGAGCCTGCTGCTTTCCCTGACTTCATTTATCTTAGTGCTGTTCTTAGATCTTCTATGGTGGGATCCTCCTCTTCTCTTATCATAGGCTGTGTCTGGGACAGTACAGCTTCTGTAGGGTTGTCTTCATTCAGAAGATGTGGAAGTACTCCTTTCTGCCTTTGATGTACTGTGGACTGGTGAGCAGGTTGTTGCTGACATCCCTTGTGAAGGTGTACTATCTTCTTTATCTTTCTGTCTTTGTCCTGCAACATGATGCCATCTACCAACTCACTTTCCAGAAGCTGGTAAAGTGCCTCTTATGCCTTTCTCTTTGGTACTGCAATTACTTTCTTACCCTCTTTGTCCTATTATCCAACCAGTACTCCTTCCTAGCCTGGTCCATGCTTTCTGTCTTCCACTTTTTGTGCACTTCTTTCTTTTGATGACTTCCTGGACTTTTGCATTCCACCACCAGCTTTCTGAATGCACCTTATTTCCATACTTGGCTCAGCCAGATATCTGTTCTGTAGTCCTCACACATGCTGTTTTGAGGCATTGTCATTCTTCTTCAACTCCCAAAAAGTGCATTGTTATCCCCTTTGGTAAAAGCTCTGTACCCATGAACTACCACATAGGTCTTCTTAACACCGAATGTGTGATAAGAGACCTTGGGACCCAGGTGGACAGTAGTCTCTCCTTTGATAATCACATTGCCATAGTAGTCAGGAAATACTTCTACATGGCACACCTCATCACAAAAGGGTTCTCATCGAGGAAAAAAGAGGTCATTGTTTCCCTCTACTCGACACTCATTAGACCCATTATAGAGTACAACGCCCCTTTTGGAATGTAGCTCGCAAGACATCTGCAGCAGCTGGAAAGGCCACAGAAGTACCTCACAAAGAGAATTACTGGCCTCAAACAGATGTCCTACACTGATCACCTCAAAAAACTCCAACTTTACTCTGTAGCATGTCACCAACTCCGAGGTGATCTCTGCCTAACATATAAAGCTATGTCAAACCCAGAGCTTTTGAACATGCTAAACCTAAAGAAATCCCAATCCCTCTGAGCTACATGCTCTATGGACCTAAGCCTTGTCACCACAATAAACAGGACTTGCTGGAGGGATAGATTCCTGTCCCAGAGACTTCCCATACTCTGGAACAAGCTACCCATCTATGTCAAGCAAAGTTCCTCAGTAACACTTCAAGAAAAATCTTGAGTGGATGGGACATAGGAAATACACCCCGGGGATCACTTCTGTGGCTCTGCTTGACAGGGGCGCAGGAAATTAACTTTCTTGGGTTTGGCATAAGCCAGGGAACTTTGTTGGCTAGGCTTACTTAGGCCCTTGGACCGATAGCCTAGTACCTACCTATGAACCTATGAACCTATGTGTTATCTACTATCAAGCCATTTTACAGATAGAAGTCTAGAATGCAATACAAACAGTTTGCAGGCAATTACCCTCATCATGTGACTGTTTCAAGTATTTAAGGAAGTGCGGAATTTCAACAGTTGTCTGATGAAGGGGTTGATCCCTGAAAGCGCTAACCTGTGTACTGTTTGCACTGCTCTACTTAAATAAATCTCCTAGCTGTGGTACTGTCGGTGTTTCTTTACGTTTGTAGTTCCTCATTTTCCACTGACAGTTTTGTGCCTAGAGAGGACTCTGTGCATCCAGAAGTCTAGAATGGCCTCTTCTTCATTATTCCTTTTGCCCGACCCATGTAGACCCAGGTAGTTGTCATATCCTGTCCTGTCTGTCCCAATATGTGCATTCAAGTCACCCATTGTCAATACCAGTTCCTGTTGTCCTGCTTTATCTAGTAGGTCCTGCAACTGCTATCTGAATGCACTCTTTTCCTCACTATCACAACCATGCAACGGGGCATAGGCTGAGATTATGAATACCACTCTATCTTTACACTAGAGTCTGATTTCCATGAGTCTGTCACCAATTCAGATGCATACCTCACTGTCTTCTGAAGACTCTCCCTTACCACAATTCCCACACCATTTCTAGCCTGTCTTCCTCCTAAGTAGTAGACTCTAGACCTCAAGCCAAGTGGCTTTGCTGCACTACCCTTCTATCTTGTCTCCTGGATACACATGATGTTCAGTCTCCTCCTTACTATCATGTCATCCACTTCCATGCACCATCCTGTCAGTGGATTTACACTGAGTGTAGCAATTCTTAGTTTATGTTTATCAGGTTGGTTGGTTTTACGTCCACCTTTCACTCAACAGAGCTATAACAGGTAGTCCAATCTGGACAAATGGACACCGACCAGCCAGTAGCTTATTGACTCAGAGCTGCTGGGTTTTATGGCAAGTGCACACTGGCCAATAGGGGCACGTAGACCCCTCCCACTGTTACCATGGGTCTATGGCATAGGTTGGAGTAGGCTAGGTCCTCAACTCACTCATCATCTAGAGCCATATTTTAGACCATTGAGTGGCTAGCGCTGCCGTGGCATGTAGTCTGTGATCTCCTATCTTGAGGATAATGTGGACAACTGTAGATCCACAAAGCAATTGGTTTTATACAACTCTTCCCCCATATGGCACCATGTGGAGTCTATGCTGCTGCCTATACTTCCATTCTTTGGTGAGTGTGAAGACTAGTAGAGAAGGGTGAAGGCTGCCAGCCTAGCCATATAGAATTTATAGATAATTCTTTCATTTGTAAATATGAATGTAAACTACAGGCTTGTTGTCTTCAATGTAAAGAAGTAGTGTTACATGTGGAACGGGAAATAAATGTGACAACAGTGCACTCTACTGACCAAAGTAAAACATGTGGTGACCCTTTGAAGTGGACAGTGGTGCCGAAAAGGCTAGATGAAGAAATTCTTTCTATTGTTTTAACCAAGAGTTAAATTGCTAGATTTAAACATGCAAATGTATTTTATTGCTCTGTTCCTGACCAGCTGCAAGATAACAAAAGGGAGATATTAAGAATGTAAATGTAGTTAATGTATAGCCTGTGAACACCAGGAAAGTGTAAAAGATCATGTAATGTTTATCAGAACTGCAATAGCAATTTAAACAGAGAGAATCAGAAGTATTACACATTTTTGTCTTGACTATCCAATTCAGCACTCTGCCTGTCATCCTACGTAAGTTATCTTGGAAGTGTGTTTTCTTGTAGAAATAGCTAGAACTATAAATATTAGACTGTTATTTTCTGTGATGTCAGAACTATACTATTGATTTATTTTAAGTATTTCTGTGTGATCTCTGAACTCTTGACTAGCACTGTCTGTGTAGTATAAAGTATTGTCTTGTGGTTTTAATTATTCATTATTAAATATTTTAAAACCTTTTAACTGTGGCTGGTTTGTGTAGAGATAATTTAAGCTCTTAAGAGTACTTGCATGCCTTTGGTAAAACTGTACAAAGCCACTCTAATAGCTTTAGCCGTGGGCTATACTACCAATTGGATAATAATATTGCACAGTAATAATTGGACACCCTTTTAAGGGCCTTTGGGTAGCTGATAATATTAACTGGGTGGTGGCAGCCAGTACTACTGTATAGTCTGGGGAAAAGGGGCACAGCTGGAGAACCTGTGTCAGCCTTCCCCAAAAGTGTCTGTGTGGTTGTATAAACTCTTATCTCAAAGTGTGTGTGTGTGTGTGTGTGTGTGTGTGTGTGTGTGTGTGTGTGTGTGTGTGTGTGTGTGTGTCAGCTCCTTGGGCAGGGACATGAAGCACTGGTTGGACAGTGAGGGTGCTGGTGATTTTAGCTTGCCCAGCTAGGCTGATATCTACACCCTATAGCTGTGCCAGTAGGGAGTCTTATTGGGGACCTGGGGAGCAAGAGAGCGACCAGCCCCGGACTGACTGTGATCTCTGTGTGCTCTTAAGGGAAATTGCACTTTACTGTGTGTATTTGTTATCCTTTCGTCTCATATGAGATCCTTTCCTCTCATAATTGGATGCTACTTCCCACATGGCCAAAACATCCTTCCACTAGAAAACCTCCTCAGCTGGTCTACCCACCATCTCCCCCAAGAAACTATCATTTTGGGTGATTTCAATATTGACTGGCAATCCTGTTCTGGCAACCATCCAACCCATCATGTAAACCTTCATGGCTCCACCCAATTAGTCCAGTCACCAACCAGGATAAATAAAAACTCCAGCAAGCACACTACCCTGGATTGGATAGTAGTCAGTAAGAGTCCCCAGTCATATATAACAGGCTGCTTATCAGATAGCCTCAGTGATCACTCCCCAACATTCCTACTCAAAAAATACCTATACCAAGCTAAACCTGTCATCTACCGTCAAATACGTAAAAAACTAAACTTTAACCCACTCACATTCATCTCATCCCTCAAAGAATGTAACTGGCATCCTCTAAAGTACCTCAGTCTTGATGACGCAGTTGAATTTTTTAATACTAACTTCCTGAGCGTCCTTAATTACCATGTCCCCATAAGACTTTCCAGAACAAAAGCACAACCCTCTCCATGGCTACAGAAAACCACTAAGTCAGAAATGAAAAACAGGGATAAAGCCTGGGAGCACTGGCGCAAAACCAAAACCCCCTCAACTAGACAGAAATTCCTAGAACTACACAATAGAGTCGAAAAGCTAATAAAACAGGACAAATTCCAATGCTACCAGTCTGCCCTAGACTCCTCACAACACAGCCCCAAACAATTCTGGTCCTCCATAAACTTCATCCTCCACCCAGGTAAAGTCAGTACCCCTCCTCCTAACATCCCTCACTCCTCAGAAAATATTTCTACCTCATTCAACACACACTTCACCCAAACCATACTATCACTAGCTAAACAACACAAACCCCTCCCCTCCAACCCACACCTTCAACTAGTAATCTCCCCACTGCCTTCTCTTTTTCTCCTGTACCTACCTCCAACATAAAAAAACTCTTAACTAAACTTAAACCCACCAAATTAGCAGCAGACAACCTCCCAAGTAAATACCTACAAATCGCAGCTGATGCTCTGGCCTACCCAGTATCCATCTTGATTAACCAATCTCTGTCAGAAAGTTACATTCCCACACTGTGGAAAGTATCACATATAATTCCCCTCCACAAAGGCAGACCCTCCACAGAACTAACCAGTTACCGTCCCATAGCTATTCTCTCTCCACTCTCCAAAATACTAGAGAGATGCATACACTCTCAGGTCTCAGACTCCCCCCTTACTAACAACCTCCTTTCCAGTACTCAGCATGGTTTCCGACCAAACCATAGCACCACCACTGCCTTACTCTCCTTTACTAACACTATCCTTCAGCATAAAAACAATGGCTATCTCTCCTCTGCTACTTTCCCAGACCTATCTAAAGCATTTGACAAGGTCCCACACAAACAACTTATCTCTGTCCTCAATAACCTATCCTTCTCTCAATCAGTCACCAACTGGTTTCAGAGTTACCTGTCTGACCACCAACAATCCGTTGTATGGCAGAATGACATATCTCCCCAACTACCTTTCTCCATAGGGTTTCCCCAAGGATCCATCCTTGGACACCTACTCTTCTCTGTTTACACCAATAATCTAGCCTTTGCCACCAAACATGGCACACTCATACAATACGCAGATAACTCAACCATCATCTACTCAGCCCAGTCTCTACCCAAACTGCAAAAAGTCACAGAGGAAGCCTTTTCCTCTGTTGAAACTTGGTTATCCGATGCCCAATTAATACTCAACTCAAACAAAACTAAACTACTCATCTTCCAACCCACCAAACATACTCAAAGCAACTCTCACTTTAACATCACAGCAAAAGACAACACCACTATATACCCAGCTGAACACACCAAATTGCTAGGAATGGAAATAGACAATAAACTAAAATTTGACATTCACATATCCATGACCATAAAAAAAAGTCCACAAAAAACTAGGGGCGTTATACAGAAAAAAGCAACTTCTCACCAAAGTAGCAAAGATTTCAATAGCAAATTCCCACCTTATTTCCACCCTACTTTATGCCTCTCCAATATAGACCAACCTAAGGCAATGCAATCTAAACAAGCTAGAGACCTGCTACAACAAAATCGCCAAATCCGCCACAGGGGCATCCTACCGTAGTCACCACTGTCTCTCACTTGCTGAACTGGGCTAGCTTGAACTGCCTCACCTCCTTCAGTGGTATCAACTCTCACTCGCCCACAAACTAGTAAACCATCCACTAAATGTCCCATCCCTCCAGAATCTACTCCAACCCTATCGCACCACCAGACTACTAAGATCCAGCAACAAAAATCACCTGCAGATCACTAAAGCCAATAACTCTGCTGGTGAAGCACTATTCTCTTGCACCATAGCCAAATTATGGAATTCCCTTCCACCCACAATTACCTCAGTACCATCATGCACCCACTTCAAAACTTTACTAAAAGCACACCTAAAAACATGCTGGCTATGCCCTTGCAACTCCCACTCTAACATCACCCACCCATCCAACCAGTACCTTTCTTTCCACTCCACTAGCTACCTTGATTGTAGCAAGCTCAGATCCTCATAAGCCTAGTACTTATTATACAGCAGGAACTTCTTATTGCAACATTTGTTAATGTCTATTTTGTACTTTACAGATAAAGATTCTAGTTGTCTACTGATGTACTATGTTCTTCATCTGTAAATATGTTGTAAGTAATTGCTATGTTAAATTGTTAATGTGTATGTAATCCAATGAAACTACTGTCTGTTTATTTTAACTGTGGAGCTTTTCTCCCCAGGCCTCCACTGAAAATGGACCTATGTCCAGTTGGACACTCCCAGTCAACAAATGTAAATAAATAAAATAAATAAAATAAAATGAGATGCCCTCTCTGGTGTTAGTGGTGAAGGTTGAGGCTCCTTGATTGTTGGGCCAGGGCATGGGTGTTACAGTGAGTTTGAGATGGAAACACACAGGATGTTTTTCAGAGGTGAGAGGAACCCCTCATAGGCACAGGGAAAACATGCAAACTCCAAAAAGGCATTGGGTGTAGGTCACGGTCAAACTTTGTACCTTGTGCATGATAAGTGAAGACTTTTACCATTATGCCAAGCCAACTAGTTTCATCAGAGCCATGAAAGTGTATGTAACTGACCAAAGACATGCAGCAACTGGAACTTCCACAAAGGTTCCATAAAAAATACAGGCAGTAAATGAAATGTCCTATGCTGATTACCTCAAACTCCAGTTTCTTTACTCTGTATCATACAGACTACTGAGAAGGTGTCTTTGCCTGCTGTACAAGGCATCTCTGGAGCCTGTTCTAATGAACCTTTTGCACATTCACAAAACAAACAGCATCAAAACTACTAGGTCAAAAGACCTACATTTCATTTGTGACATAAATAGCTTATAATGGAGAGACAGATATGTTCCTCAGAGGATTCCCATTCTCTGGGACAGGCTCCCCCATCCATGGGAAGCAGAGATTCTCCCTAACAATATTTATGTGTAACTTGGTCCAATGAATGGGTAATCATAAATTCACCCCTCATCTGGCACCTATGTCTCTTAAGGACAACGGCAGTCAGTAAATTTGTGGGAAACATTTGGGTTGCAAAGCTAGGTTTATAAGGGCCTTAGTGGTCATTAACCTAGTATACAAGCTAAAAGCCAATGAACCTGTAACCACATGCTTCCAAATCACATACACACATGGACTTTGATCACACATTACATATAGCAGGAGATGCAAAACAAAGAAAACAACATTTTTTGTAGGAGCTGCACCCCTGTATCTCCCACACATGGGTAACTTTATGAATACCAACTCTGAGATCACACAGTAGACAGGAAAGGACATATTCACATCCCCTGATGTATTATGATCTTGGACTAGAAACCCAAAGACATATTTTGACAGGATGTTCATCGCACACAGCATGAAAAGTGAGTCTTGAGGATTTGTTCTGTCAGCTGATTGGGAGAGAGTTTAACAAGTTCGGTAAGCCATCCTCTCGACTGAACGAATGGTACCACACGTATGGGTCTATGGCTTTACATCAAATAGCCCCATCCCTGACGCATATAATATCAATCCCCAAAGAGCAAAACTTACCTCAATGAAAACTAACCTAAAAAAATAAAAATCTGTTTTATGCAGGGGGCAAGTTGCCATGCACCCCCACAACCTCTATTATTGATGTATACCAACTCTGAGATCAAACAAGACCACGGAAAAGGCAAATTCACACTCCGCACTGTACCACTACCTCACAGAAATGGATATCTGCATTTTATAATCATATGAGATTTTCATTTCACAAGCTGGTAAAAGAAAACATTTGATATTCCAAATGTTCAATGAAAGATATATATACATATGTGTGTGTATATATATATATATATATATATATATATATATATATATTCCACCTGTGGGAAGCTGCTCCCTTCTCCCACACTAGCTATGTTGCTTTCAATGGGCAAGTGGTGGGGAGTTTAGTAACATGGTAATGATGGGTGTGTGTGTGCACGTGTATGTGTGCAGCTGCATGCATGAGGGCATGTAGAGGGATATGTGGTCTCATGTGCATGTGTGTGTTTGTGTATCGGCCTGGGTGACTATTTAGGGAATAGATAGGGTTAGTGAATTTGTGCATATAGTTGAATAAGTGAATGTGTCTACTAGTGTAATGGGGGGCTGTGTGAGCATGTATGAAGGAATGCCTAAATGGGTGTGCATGTGTATGGGGGGGGGATGTTTTACTCTAACATTTCCTTAGAGTAACAAGCAAATCCTACAATGCTTGATGGTTGGGGAAACATCAGACACCAGAGATAATGAGCTTTAAAGAATGAAAACACACGGGGTAGGCCAGGGATAAGTTCTGCTAACTGAAGGATGTGGGGTGGGGATGGACACTAGACTAGAGATACTCTATATACTTCCCTAAAAGCACTTAAACAGATTCGAACCCTGTACTATCGACATCTACAACAGCTCTTTTGCAGAACTTTAGCCCTCTGCACTACCACTAGATAGCATGGATATTAGTACATGTTACCTTATGTCTTGGGGAATAACAAGTTTAAGGACTTGTTGAGTTTGAACCCTTTTACCATCAGAGCACAGGCAGCTCTTTAGCAGATTATTAGCCCATTGCATCATGAGTAGATGCAAAGGGATAGTCATTATATTACCTTAAGTCTTAAAAACAAAAAACAAAGTTAGCAGAAAGGGTAATGTTTTATTACTTGCACCCTTGGCACAAAAAGCAGCTTGACAAGCCAGAGCCGTAACCCTCTACACTAACACAGGAAAGCTTGTGTAAAAGGGTTTTTTGTTACTCTATAAGAAGCAGAGTGTAGCTGCCTCATCTAGCACTGGCTGGCACTCCTAAAACTCAGGATCCAGTCAGGTTCCATTTCTTTGCCTTAAATCTCTATCCCTCAAGTCAACTAAAGAGAAAAAAAAAGTTACCTCAGCTGAGAATTATTCTGCTTTTAAAAGTGTAGCCTAGTATGAACCTATGAACCTATAAGTGGCTTGCTACAATTTATACAACACATGAAGCACTGAAGTACTTCAGTACTGCAGCAAAGCAGTATTAGAATTAATTTCTATAACAGCATTCAGAAATGCCAGTACTGAAATGAATACCATTACTGCACTAATGATCAAGCAGTATCTCCTGAACGTGCTTCCTATCATGTTCTGCCCATGGGAAGCTGCTCCCTTTTACCACCCTAGCTATGTTACTGATACGAGGTATGAAGCGCTGTTATCTTGCATTATTGACTAACTGCACCAGTCTGAGTTAAGAGGGTTAAGGCAAGTATAAAAGTAACATCAGGAGCATTCTGTAAAATCAAGTACAGCCTTTCAACTATTACTTGGACTCACTTAAAAAGTTAATAGATCAACAGGTCTAGTATCACAATGCACTTTACAAATAATAATAAGAAAGACAATCTAATGTCTGGCATTAGTGACTGACTGTAAGGATCTGTGATTTACAAGGGCAGGAAAAAAAGTAAGAAGATACATCAGTGTTGTGAGGCCTGGCGCCTGCTTTGGAATAGTTTTTATTTATTTAGTTATTTATTTATTTCCTCCTGTGATGATGTTTTGCTCCTCTGGTGATTTTATGGTCCAAACTTACCAGGGAGGGCATCACACAGGGGTAGTGCAGTGACCCCATTTTGGTGAATACTATGTCTAGGATATTTGAGCACCTTGTGGGGGTGCATACTATCTGTTCCAAAGTCTTTGTATTGACAAAGTCCAAGAACCTCTGGGCGAGCATGTTTGTGCTCATGTGTGTCACCCAGTTGATGGAAGGTTAGTTGAAATCTCCCATGACTAAGGTGCTGGGCTGTATGGCGAGTTACTCCAGTAAATGTGGCCTTGAATCATGTTTCAGTGCCTGCACATATGTCAGCATCTTCCAAGGTGAGGAGTGCTTCTAGGGAGTGCAGTTTCATGTTTAGACTCCTAGCATTAAGCAGCAGAAGCCTGAGTTTGTCTTGAGTGAATTTTGTTATGTCAGACATTTTGTTACTTTGACATTGCCTAAGAAAAGGCACTATGGAGGAGGCAAGCATCTTTGCCAGTATCCAACTGCCTAGAGGTGACAGGTGTAAACCATCTCTGGCAAAGCAGTATGGCTTGTCGACCATATCCTTCCAGTCTGACAGATAATGGATCCTCCTGGGCTGACAGCACAAGGTAAGTCAATTATTGAAGTTGATCATTTTTTGTTTATATTGTGGCATCATTGTGGTTGAAGGTAGAATGCTGCTTAGGGCTAGGTTCATACCTGCCTGGGACACATAATCTGAAAATTCAGTCATGTCTCTCTTCATATAGTCCAGAGAGGTAAGTCTCAAATCATTCACCTCAACATGGACTATGAGAGTCATAACTGTATATGTTGTTGAGTGACTTGGTGCATGTGTGATTTGATGGATCCTTGCACCTGACAGGCAGTTGACCATGACGTTCTCCTTGTCCAGCCATATAATCGAACAAACTATTCGGTGAATGCTTATTAGTCAAACACTAGTAAGCGAAAACACTAAATATCGAATGTTTGTTTAAGTGAAACGCTTTGCTGGGAAAACAACCAGTCGGCGTTCATTGGGGATTCACACTTTTCCGCATTGTAGTGCAGTCTTGGAGTTGGTATATTTAGTTGGGGGTGGGTGGCATAGTACCTCACTACAATGGATTTTGTTTGGTGATGTTTTTCTGTGGTTTGCTCGGTTTGCCAATTGTTTTTTAAGGGAAACATCTGTGTGTCTCACTGTGGAGTGACCTGTGACCAAGACATTAGATTATGAGGTGTTTTGCCTTAGGGGTTTATTTGCTGAGACACTGGTGTATATATTATGTGTAGTGGTTTCTATTTGCATAGCAGTGTGTGCAACTTTTACATTTTGGAGGTCTCTGATCTTTTGGCAGGATTTTAGTGAGTACCTCCACATATGTGGGCTTATGTGTCGTGACCTTATTTTGTGTGAGAGGTGAAGTTTGTGCTGACAACCTGTTTGATGTCCTGTTTGTTGTTACTTGAGAGAAGTGATTCCAATTTCATAGTGTAATTTCATCTCTCACATAGGGTATTTGTTTGTTTTAGGAGTAAGTGGTTGTCAGTATACATGAGGTAATTACTACATTGCCTTAGGATGTCCATGTCAATCAGGCTGGCTGATGAAATGACAGGAAACTGCCCATCCATTATAGCAGGTTTTTACTGTATGTACTATTGTGGAAGGGAGCGGACTAGTTTGACCAGTTTTTGTGCTAGGACTAACAAAGGTGCTTGTTCTCAATAAATTGGAACTGATAGGCAATGTTGTTCTAGTTTGTCTAGATAGAAGTCTCTGAGCAGGCGAGCCAAGTATATCGTCACTGGGTATGTTTTGGAGAGTAAATTCAAAAATGCATCGGTATTATCATGCTTCTCAAGTAACTGCTTTGCACTCTGCACTGCACGTTCAGCTAGTCTATTTGACTGTGGATATTCAGGACTACTAGTAACATGTACAGAGTCCCATTCTCTTACAAATTTCTGAAACAACTGACTGGTAACTTGGGTACCATTGTCAGAGATAGGCTTTTGCAGACTCCCATGGACTAAGAAATTACATTTTGACTTAGTAATAACAGTAGTGGAAGCTAGGTTAGGTAGTAGATCGATCTCAAACAAGTTCGAATAAGAGTCTACCAGTACTAAGTAATGTTGACTTTTCCACTCAAATATGTCAGTCGTTACTGTTGACCGAGGTAGTTCAGGGACTTGACTTAGCTGAAGTGGTTCACTTTGCAAATGTGGTTTAGCACTATTGCATGCTGAAAAAGAAGAAAGTACTTTATCAATGTCGTTTGCTAGAGAAGTTCAAAATACTACTCCTCTCGCCCTTCTTTTGGTAGCTTTGGAACCTGGGTGACCACGATGCAAAATCTGTTTGTATTCCTTTTGTAAGGAAGCAGGAACAACAATTTTAGGACCTTTGAAAATAATGCCATTTTCTATCAACATCTCATCTCTGTAAGGAAAGTTGGGTTGCATTTCTGGTGGTACACTAGACTGCTTTGACGGGCATCCATCATTGATGTAATGACTGAGCTTTTGAAAACCTGGATCAGTCTTTGTGTGATCTCTTAGCTTATCAAGTCTTGTGGTAGAAAAATTATGCACTTCCATGGCACTGAACTCAAAATTCTCTGTGTCAAGCTGTTCCATTGTATTTCTGGGTGATCTGGATAAGGTATCAACCAGATGAAGAAGTTTGCCTTTGTATAGACCATTCAGAAGTTGTGCTTTTGCAATTTAAGCATCATTCTTTGTAATCTTACTGGAGCAGAATGCATAGCCTTTTTTAAAATAGTAACCAGAGGTTGATGATCAGTTTCAATCTGAATATCTTGACCATAGATATAATCATGAAACTTGGAGCATGCAAACACTATTGCCACCAAAAGTTAATTCTCAATCTGAGCGTATTGCATTTCAGTTTGGGTAAGTGTTCTAGATACATAGGCTACTGGTTTACCCTCCTGAAGAATGACTGCACTCAGACCAAATCCTGAAGCATCGCAGGAAAGAGTTACTGGTTTGTTGACATCATAGTATCTTAATGTATGTGGAGTAGCAATTTTCTGCTTAAAGTCTTCAGATGCTTTCTGATGATGTTCTAAGCATGACCATGTAACATTCTTATGTGTTAGCTCTCTCAAAGGCATTGTTAACTCACAGAAGTCTGGTATAAACTTGCCTAAATAATTGACCATACCAAGAAAATGTAGAGCTTGTACGTTATCTGGTGCTGACATATCACAAATGGCTGCTTGCTTGGATGAGCCTGGTCTTCAGCCAATGCTAGTAAATAAATTACCTACATATGTAACTTCTGGTATTCTGAATTTGCACTTTAGAGGGATGAGCTTCAAGTTCACTTCACATGCTCCATCTAGGACTCTCTTAAGATTTCTGTCATGCTGTGCTTTACCATTGCCTCCAACTAACGGATCATCTACTATTATGGCACAAGGATAACCTGAAAAAAATTTGCTCCATTGCACGCTGAAAGACTTCACTTGTAGAATTTATTCCAAAAGGCATCCTGAGAAATCTTTATCTTCCAAATGGGGTACTGAATGCAGTCATAATGAAGATATGCGATCAAGCATCACTTGCCAAAATGAATGTTTTGCATCTAAGACAGAAAAAACAGTGGCATTCGGTATTAGAGCTGCGACTTCTTCGACTGTATGCATGTAATGATGACGTCTTTTTAATGCTTTGTTTAAATCTTTTGGATTAATGCATATTCTGATTTCCTCTGAGCCTTTTTTTGTGAGCTTCTACCATGGACGACACCCGTTTGGTAGGTTCTGTAACTGGACAAATTACACCTTGTTGCACCATTTTGCCCAGTTGAGCTTTGATTTTATGCTTTTCTTGCTGGTCTGATCACTGGATCTAACTTCATAGAATACACAACTGGAAGTTTGCCCAACTTGTCATCAAAAACATCAGCATACTCTGAAAAAAATAGTGTTAGTAAAGCTGGAACTGGGACGTGTTTATTTGATGAAGTTCTTTGGTAAAAGAATGCAGATTCATTCTCAGACTGTCTCTGAGACGCAATATGGACTGCACAGGTCTTCGGACTCAGTGGCGGCTGGTGTAGGGTTGCCACCTTTCCAAATGGCCAAAGTGGGACACAAACATCAGATTTTCAGATGCAAAACATACCAAAACATACCCACCCAGCCAGTGAAAGGTTTTTGCTTCCAGTTTTTTTGCCTGAATAAAACTTTATTCTTGTAGCATTTATTCCTTTTATTGTTTCTTATAATAACATTTAGGTGTTTCAGATATAGAATATCTCTGTAACTATTATAGAAAATATAGAAAATAATTTTGTCCTAAAATCTCAAATCATTTGCCATTTTCTCACAATTTTTTAGGACACAACTGCCCAAAGAGGGACTGTCCCTCATAAAGTGGGACAGGTGGTAACCTAGGGCTGGTGACTTACATATCAGGGGAGGGGACAGGATGTGGCCAAATAGGGTGGGGTCAAGGGGACAGGATGTGGCCAACTAGAAAGGAGGGCCTGCTCAAAACCACAAAACTAACTTTAGTTAATGCTGCCCTGGGTGGCAAAAAAAAATTATGAGGTCAGAGAAGACATCAATAAGTGTAGTGCTTAGAAGAATAAAAAATATTTCAATGATGGAACAGCTTACTTAATATCTAATAAAAAAAAACAAAACAAAAAGCAGAAAAAAAAAATTAGTCAAAATCAAGTATAAGAAAACCAGAAGCACTCAACTCAAAAAGAAAAACCAGAAGCACCAGACCAAACCACTTCTCCTTGCTTCAGTCCTAATTATAATATATTCAGCTTTATTAAAATTGCCAAGTAACATATAAAATGTGAAAATCTGTGTATTTTACTTGTAAAATGTTTCTTGTCAAAAAGACCTGCTGCCTGAAAGAAAACAAAAAGCAAGAAAGAAAACATGTAAGTAAAAATGAAAGAAACAGACAAAAAACAAGAAGTAATACAGAAACACAAACAAGAAACACAGGTTATGGATTACTGTCAGTTTTACATTCTAGTTTGACACATGGGTAAAGTTCTGTTTTAAGTTGGGTAAAGTCTGTAGTATTTGGAGTTTTTATCTAGTTGGAATCCTGTCCTTTCTAACCCAAGGAAAGGCTTTTCAATGATCAAGCATTCTCTCTGCATATCAACAACAGAAACTTACTCAATGTTGTGAATTCTTTAATGGCCTTAATAAAATTAATGCATTGCTTAATAAAGCACAAACACCTTATCACACTTAAAAGCATACTGCTTAAACACAGAGCAAAAATCACTTTGGTTAAACGCAATCAACAGTACAAAATATGACAGAAACCAGACCTTTCTGCAAAACAAGGACAGATGAAAAGCCATGCACATTTACACTGCATAACTACTCCTTACCTTGGACACATCCACACTACCTACATGGTGGGTGGGTGCTTGGACACATCAGACTCAGTTGAAATGTCTCTGGCTGCAACAAGTATGTCACAATTTTTGTGGTCTCTGTCAACCTCAGACACCCTGACACATTTGTCTTCCTGAAGAAGTCAGACAAACCAAAAAGACAAAGCCATACACAAATGTGGGACAAAATACCAAAATAGAGAATATTTTTAATAATTTACACTTGTAAACAAGAAAGACATGAATAGGTCTTGCATTAGTATGCAGTTTCTATGATTTTATACAAATGCAAAACTTAAATATCTGTCATTTATTTTCACTTTAGTCTTTAGAAAATTGTCCAACTCAAAATGTGAAAATAACAATTTTATGAAAAAAATGGACCAAATGTGATGCAAAAATATAAAATAGCCACACAAAACAGCTGTTAACCTGTCAAAGACAAAAACTTTAATATTAGTACTGCTAACCCGGGCAGCCTGACATTATAAAGATTCTACAGTGCATTCTTAGTAATCTATAACCAAAATTATTACAGTTATTTCTTAATTTCAAGAACCCTCCATGTTTTCTTCCAAACATGCTAGCCTGCAAGAGAGGGATTATTAGGGAAGAGCAACATTTTGATATGCAGCAATTCAGTTAAATGGTTGGCTCCAACATATTCTATAAAGCAATTTATTTGCAAAACATTGGCAATATGTTAATGCATAAAAAAAATTGCTCTTGTAATAATTTCTCTCACATATAAACAGTTTTTAGCATACTTGTATAAATTGGGATTTTTGTGAGACTTAAACAGTGATGCATTTTTTCTGAAGGTTAAATTTCTAATGACTCAATGTAAACTACAAATTTGACTTAGAACAAAAATGATTTAAAGAAAAAAAAATTATTCATTGAACAAACCAAAAATAAGAAGGAAAAAAATGGGACATTCTTTGAAAATCTGGACAGTGAGGAGGTATAGTTCAAAATCAATGTCTGAGTTTGCTGCCTGCACCCCTGACAAAATCACGGTATTTGGGGCTCTGCAGCCATTCAATGAACCGTACTTGGCTATTTCACTCCATTTATGATAAACACTTCATCCATACTGTTTTATTTTGTATTTGACAGCACAAACATTTGAAAATACTGTTTTGTATTTTGTACAAACACTAAGTCATAGAATAAACATAGCAAACACTTCTCACAATGAAAAAAGCAACAAACATAAGTCTGCCATTGAAACTCCATTCATTGAAATCACATTGAAAAGTTATTCAAAGACACTACATCTGCCAGTGGTGAATGAAAAGATTAATTTTGGTGTGTTTAGACACATTCACTTAGGCCCTTACATATAGGTATGCATGTCTTATTATATTTCCTCATTGTACTAAACATTATTCCTTTGCCAATATATTACAAAATGTAGAGGGCGTTTTAAATTTGTTTGAACATTTTTCAGTTCCACATAAGAACATTATATAAAACACCCATAATGACAACACTGTCCATAAAGTAACATCAGATCATAAAAGGTCTATAAAGACTTCCCACAGTCCACCATTATCAATACCATCAAACAATTCTATTTTCCACCATTATCAGTAAAGATGCAATTCTACAGTCCCACCATTACAGTTAACACAATTCAATTCTACGGTCCACCATTATCTCACCATTATCAGTAAAGTACAGTCCCACCATTAAAATTGAAATATGCTATTCACTACCACTTTTCAGTAATTATACTAACTCTGAGAGAAGTAAAAGTCATCTAAATAATTCCACATTAAGGTTTCTGTAAAAAATAAAGTAGTTATATTTAGCAAACATATTCAGAAAATAATGTCGAAAAATAAAAATTATATATAATTGCCTCAGGAATAAATGCAAACAATTACATAGTTCAATGTGAGTAGTAAAATAAACCAGAAGTAATGGCCTCAGTACTGATAACGGACTCATAGTTAGTATCTTCACCGAGAGAACATTCAACAAGGCATGGGAGTAGAACAAGAGTAGAACTGCATCAAAAACATATCAAAAGCAATTACAACCTGTAACAGAAACCACAAAACCAACCCCTTTAAGCAACACTAAACTTCTGTTCCTCTGCAGCTCTCAGTAAATTTAAAAATACTCTCCTTACAGCAGCACAAAACTGGAAACTGCAAAAAAGCCTTGGGGGTCCCTGGGGTCAAAAGCCCAAAACCTTTATTGCAAAGATACCTTGTATAATCTTGGAAAGTTGCTATGACCTGTAGCCAAACTATATGTCTCCCTCAAGAAAACAATCAAACACAATACCATTATACCAAATCAGCTGGAAGACTAAGAGGAAACCTGAGTTTTAAATGGCTATCATTTTCTCACAACAGTTCTCACCACAGCTGTCAAACCTCTTAGTACAAAACTTCTGGACAACGGCAGAAATGGGGGAATAAACCTTTCAGTGAATTCAGTTCTTGCCATAGCTGTCAACCTTAGTCAAAAATAGCACAATTCAATGGGCCAGAAGCCAAAAATAAATAGAATAAAATTTCAAAATATTTACAAATTTCATTAGAGCATCTCTTATAAAAAGGAAAAATTGCGGTTTATGTAGAGTTTGTGTTTTTCAGAAGTTAAAACAAATTTCAGCAGAAGAACATGTCACTTGACTGCTAACAGAATGTCACAAAACTGCTGACAGAATAAAAAACAAATTTCAGCAGAGACCTAGGAATAAAATGACAGGGTGCATAAAATGATCCACACAGACTGCAAACAGAATAACAAACAATTTGAGAGATGCAGACTCACAAGAAGCACTATTAAAAAATCAAACCAGAAAACCTATAGCTGTTAATACAACAATATCACCACTGCCATCAAATATGCACCCAAGAAACATTAGACAAAAATTCAAATAAGAAAAAATTTTATTGTGAGGGCAACAATCAGGACAAATCAGGATCAAATGACTTGGAACAAAAAAATTAGAAACCCGGGAAAATAGAAGAAATAATGCAGACATGTCAAAGTAGACACAAAGGCAGAAAAAAGCAAACCCACACACAAACACAGGGAGAAGATAGGAGGCCCCCCACAAGAGAGCACCCCAGCCAAGAAGCTTTAACGGCTGCTACTGCAGCTGTGACAACAATGCTACCACTGCACCATCAATTGCAACATTTGCAAACCCAACAAACTACAGATATTATGAACAGATCAGGAGATCAAATATGAGGCACAATCACAATTTTTTACAAATGGTGGTGGGTAGGGGAAACAAGGTCTTTTAACACCTGCATACAAAGCCTAAGGGTTCAAGCTACCACAATTTCACACCACATGGAGCATAACCACATTGCACAAGGGCAACACCACCTCACACACACACACACACACACACACATGTCCTGTATTACACACCTACACACACACACCATCCTGGTAAATCTACCACACACACACACACACCATGTCCTGTAGTAACACACACACACACACACACTATCATCCTGTAACACACACACACACCACACACACCAGTAAATGTAACACACACCACACACACACACACACACACTGCACACAAACCCACACCTGTACACACACACACACACACACACACACACACACACACACACACCATCCTGTACACTTACCTGGTCCTGTAGTACATCCACACCCACACCTGCCCGATGAGTACTTGTCTGTCCACCCATTACAAATCCGACCCTGCCCGTGTAACATCTTCACCTGCATCAGCAAGAATCCAGTAAAGACCCCAATCCTTACCCCAGCGAGTAACCAGGCAGTCACAGTTTTAAAAGTCTATGCAGTTTGTCTGCAACTCCTGTTCACGTTGTCTCAATCAGGACTGCTGCTGAGACTGCATCAAGCTGTTCAGATTACATAAAATAATAAGCTATAACAGTTCTCGGCCACATAACATGAAAGCAGTACTGAGCATTCGGTTTGAATTTCTTCACCTCCATAAGCAACAAGTTTTGCAAAACTGGTCACATTAAGTTGTTCACCAGCTCTTACTTTAGCAAAAGTATCTGCTCAATTTACAGTAGAGGTAGGCAGCTTAAAATCACCAGGTTTAAAAAGTAGATCAACCAAGGGGAGAGCGGGTGGTAAAACACAGCAGGGAATCACCAGCAGTGCTTTAGTTTATGCAGGTTTGATATCTTTTCAGACAAAGACAAAGACAAAGGTCCAGAATTTCATTGAGTATTTAAGTATCATTCATGAGACAGGTTAACCAATGAAAAAACATATGAAATGTGCAGACTAGATAATATAAGTGTCTACCTGTCACATAGAACAAAAACAGCAGGCCAAGCGGATTTCTTAAAACAGAATACAAACTGGAGCAGGTAACAGAAAGCAGCTCTATCAGTCACATACAAAAAATATATAGTTTACGTTCCTTACCCAGCAGGGAATCACCAGCAGTGTTTTAGTTTATGCAGGCTTGAAATCTTTTCAGACAAAGACCTACAGTATCAGTAGGTAGACCTACAGTATCTAGTTGTGGCAGTTTTACTTTAATACAGGGAAATATAATTATGTTGGTACTTACGTATTATCACAACCAGATTTTTGCGGTTGCGGAATTCACACCCTGGAATCAAAACAAGTGCAGAAAACACAGTAAGGTGGTGGTGTAAATTATTACTGCCGAAGAATAAGTCTGGATTACCGTCAGGAAGAAAACAATTGCCAAATTCATCTTCCTGGTTTGCTTGCATTACATATGCATGCAATGGCAATGCTCTCAAAGCCTTTCACTGCACTCTAATATGTATAGCATTCCAAGGCATGCATTGTAAAAACTGCTGGTTTGCCGACTTTTTTAAGATAAGAGTAGAGATGCCTATTTCAGACATTTTTCCTCCTACTTGCAGTCACTGAATGTGCTATACATTGCGTACAGTTTTATTTTAGTACATAGCATGTCTGACATGTAATTTTAATTTTACTTGTTTTTCTTCACTTTTCTTCGTAGTTCTTTTCCCATAAAAAGGGTACGTTACAAGGTGTACAGTCCAGAAGTAGAAACATGCCAGACGTAAACAAGACCTTATAACATACCCTTTTTACAGCAATTTGTATAGTGGGACTATTGCTTTGATTGTGGGTTTTAGACATACTTAATCACAACCAGATTGTGCATGTAAGACTTGAAAGTGCTATTCAAACTCCTTCAAGTCTTACATGCACTCATTTCACTTGAACTATGCGATTTCTGCAACTGCTGAAATCTGGTTGCGATAATACGTAAGTACCAATTATTTAATACAGTTTGTTTGCAAGCTACTATCCTATATTCTCGATACTTTTGATTTGTTAGATAAAATTAAAGGCATTAAGTAGCAAAACAATTATTTTTGAGTCACAATTGATATTACCAGCTTATAAACTAGTATAATTCATGAATATGGTTTACATGCACTAAATATTTTCTTGGGCTCTTCACGCAAAGTAAACTATATTACAGAACTAACAGAATTTTGTTTGAAAAATATATATATATATTTTTTTAATTTTTAGTAAGCAAATGTACAGTTGTGGGAGTGTGTTTCAATCCATCTTATGCTAATTTGTTTATGGGTATGGTCGAACAGGAATTTATATGCCGATTAGAATATTTTTAACATGTAGAAATACGTTATAATATTATTGATAACATTATTTGTATATGTGAAGAAGAAGCTGTTGAAGGAAATCATATGGAGCAGGTTTTGTTTTATTGTATTTTTTTATTTATCTATCCTTTGTTGACTGGGTTAGTCCCACTAGGCCAGTAGTGTCTTTTCAGGAGAAACCTGAAGTGTTTTATGCTACCTGGGGCATCAGGGGATTTTCTGTACTCTTTTTTGAGAGGTGCCATGGGATCTGTGACATCCACCAAGCAGATGGAACATCAGTTTAACATCTCAGCCAAAGGACGACACACTCAGACGTGCAGCACAACCCTTATGCTGCACTGCATTGTCAGCAACCCATCATCCTTTTGTGGGAATAGAACCTGGAGCCTTCTGCACCAAACATAAGTGTGCTACCTTTTGCACCACTGTCGCTGCTTATGGCTTGCACTTTACTTGTAATGTGCATCCAACAGATATCTGGATGTCATGCTTACTGGTTATTTCAGTAGTTATATAGCTTTTAGGTTATACAGGAAAGAGACAGCATTCACCATGCCGTTACATATATCTAACTGCCATCCATTACACATTAAGGTATCACTACCATATAATGAATTACTCAGAGCAAGAATGCTGT